>NC_049201.1:86020472-86030472 GCF_013347855.1 Anguilla anguilla
GTGAATGTTCTCTTGAGGTGTCGGTGTTCTCATGGGAGCAGCAGCTTTCTCCCACACATCCAACATTTACATTTACAGCACAGAGCAGCAGCCAGAGCTGTCTACTGCACAGCCCTGCTATAGACCTACAGCACAGCGCTGCTACAGACCTACTGCATAGCCCTGCTGCAGACCTACAGCACAGCGCTGCTACAGACCTACAGCACAGCCCTGCTACAGCACAGCACTGCTTCAGACCTACTGCAAAGCCCTGCTATAGACCTAATGCACAGCCCTGCTATAGACCTACAGCACAGCGCTGCTACAGACCTACAGCACAGCCCTGCTACAGCACAGCACTGCTTCAGACCTACACAGCCCAGTTTACTCACATTCATGTTTTACTGCTCTCCTGTCAAAGACTGCAGCCAGGACTGCAGCTTGGCATTCTATGCAACGGAAAATTCCCTCCGTCCACATGCGCAGCTTCCCCCCACTCATGCAGGTCCCCCCGCCCCCACGCATGCAGGTCCCCCCCCCCACGCATGCAGGCCCCCCCCCGACGCATGCAGGTTTTCCTGACCTCACCCACCAAGCCCAAAACCAGCTCATTTCAGTTTAGCAGAACCAGCTGTATGGGAAAGAAAGAGTAAAACTATCTCTTTCTCTGTCTCTGAAAAACAGCAGGTTTTAAACACTTAGAAATCCATTAACCTACATTGGGAGTGGATGGCCCCAGGCAGTCAATGGGATAGGAGAGTGTGCGGAATCAGAAATAGACGCACAGAACTGCGAGTGTGTGCCATCAGAAACACCCCCACAGAACCACGGGACTCTGAACTTCCAGGGTACCAGGCTCACCACTGCTGCTCAATCTATGGGGTGCACGCCCGGACCCGACCCGTTTCAGGGTCTGCCCCCAGCTCGTACCCCCAGCTCGTGCCCCCAGCTTCTGCCCCCAGCTTCTGCCCCCACAATCTACCCCCAGCTCGTGCCCCCAGCTTCTACCCCCAGCTTCTGCCCCAGCTCGTGCCCCCAGCTCGTGCCCCCAGCTTCTGCTCCCAGCTTTTGCCCCCAGCTCGTGCCCCGAGCTCGTGCCCCCAGCTTCTGCCCCCAGCTTCTGCTCCCAGCTTCTGCTCCCAGCTCATGCTCCCAGCTTCTGCCCCCAGCTCGTGCCCCAGCTTCTGCCCCAGCTCATGCCCCCAGCTTGTGCCCCCAGCTTCTGCTCCCAGCTCATGCCCCCAGCATCTACCCCCAGCTTCTGCCCCAGCTCATGCCCCCAGCATCTACCCCCAGCATCTACCCCCAGCTTCTGCCCCAGCTCATGCCCCCAGCTTGTGCCCCCAGCTTCTGCCCCAGCTCATGCCCCCAGCTTGTGCCCCCAGCTTCTGCTCCCAGCTCATGCCCCCAGCATCTACCCCCAGATTCTGCCCCAGCTCATGCCCCCAGCATCTGCCCCCAGCTTCTACCCCCAGCTTGTGCCCCCAGCTTCTTCCCCAGCTCATGCCCCCAGCTTCTGCTCCCAGCTATTTCAGCACTAGATCAGTGAGCTGCAGCTGCAGACTGCGCTCTGAGACAGGAGTGAACTGGCGCTTTGGTTTTACTAAAATGAGCACAGATACTTGGTTTGAAGAAAACCAGCACTGGCCCTCCAGGACTATATTTGTTCACCCCTGTCATAATCTAAACACACAACATGGTCAACATGGTCCAAAATCTCACTGCATAATTAAATCACAGAACCAAGAGCTGACCGTAGTCCAGAGACATGTAGGCCCCGGGTCCTACTGCCAAGAGAGACGTCAATCTCAATGAGCTGAAATAATGCAGAAACTAGCTGTGTAATCTTAGCATAGAAACTAGCTGTGTTATCTTAGTGCAGAAACTAGCTGTGTAATCTTAGTGCAGAAACTAGCTGTGTAATCTTAGTGCAGAAACTAGCTGCATAATTTTAGTGCAAAAACTAGCTGTGTCATCTTAGTGCAAAAACTAGCGCTGTCATCTTAGTGCAGAAACTAGCTGTGTAATTTTAGCGCAGTGGACTTGCTTGGCTAGGTGACTGCACAGCACCGTCGTCTTTATGAACGCTGAAATTTAAAAATCCAGGACAGTGATCTGTTGACCTCACTTCCAGGCCTTGTGAACAATCCCAGCGGACGCAATGGGCAAACAATCCATCCTAGCGATGTGTCATTTCTAATTGGCAGGTCAGCAACACGTAACAACAATCATCTGTGAGTTTCTATTTTTCGCTGTCTGCCGGGCTGTAATGGATTAAGTGTCGTTTGCCTGAATACAGACAGATGGTCTCAATCCTAAAAGAAGACCACTCCTTCTGTGCACCCAGATGTGTGATGTACTGAGGCGTCTTAAATACATCTCATAAATATCAATACAACTCCTCACAGTTTTCCCTCGGATAGAATAACGCAGAATGAAATTTTATGTCATGTTGTTTTTCTTTCTGTTTTTTTTTTTTCTTTTTATTAAATGGTGTTAACATTTTTTTCTCATCTGAGGTGATTTAAAGGAAGAAGAAGGAACGGGACGAGCTAGCCTTCCTTAAAAGCCTTGTTTTTAGGGAGGTGCAGGGATTAGCTTTAGTATTCACGTTTGCTGATATTAACATGCTAAAAGCTGCAGCTTATCCCCTCTGTTCTGGGGAGGCTGATAGAGTGACTGTGTGCTCTAGTGTTGTGTCGTTCGCGAACGATTCGTTCAAAAGAACGAATCTTTTGGGTGAACGAACTGTACTGAATCACTTCGTGAAACGATTATTGAGGAAAAGTTGCTCTTTTGTTTTTCCTCACATTGAATACACAGACACAGCCCTATGGATACACAGACAGAGTCATATGGATACACAGATACAGCCCCACGGATACACCTACGGATACACCTACGGATACACAGACAGAGTTGTATGGATACACAGACACATCACCTATAGATACACAGACACAACCCTATGGATACACAAAGTTGTATGGATACACAGACGGTTGTTGGAGAATATCAGGTACGTGTGAAGAGCACATGGAAATATCTGCAGTGGTGGTGTAAAGGCATTCAGAATACCATGGCAACAGTAACAGCAAAACGATCATTTCTGTTTTGTCAAGGTGTTGCATTGACAACAGTGAGACCAATACGAGATCCGTGTTAACCTCACACAACAGCACAAAGACGCAGCCCTGCTTCCATACTGACTCAATGTGCTGTGTGCAGCTCTGATGAGGATTCAGCACTGAGGCCACTGGGAAAACAGTGCAATCCCACTGTGTCCACCACACTGGGAGAACTACATATCCCACCATGCTGAGGGAACTACATATCCCACTATGTTGGGGGAAATACATATCCCACCATGCTGAGGGAACTACATATCCCACTATCCTGGGGGAAATACATATCCCACCATGCTGAGGGAACTACATATCCCACTGTGCTGGGGGAAATATATATCCCACCATGCTGAGGGAGCTACATATCCCACTATGCTGGGGGAAATACATATCCCACCATGCTGAGGGAACTACATATCCCACTATGCTGGGGGAAATACATATCCCACCATCTCCACCATGCTGGGGGAACTACATATTCCACGATGCTGGGGGAACTACATTTACCACCATCTCCATCCTGCTGGGGGAACTACATATCCCACCATGCTGGAGCAACTACATATCCAACCATCTCCACCATGCTGGGGGAACTACATATCCCACCATATCCACCTTGCTGGGGGAACTACATATCCCACCATCTCCACCATGCTGGGGGAACTGCATATCCCAGCATGCTGGAGCAACTACATATCCAACCATCTCCACCATGCTGGGGCTACTACATATCCCAACCGTATCCACCTTGCTGGGGGAACTACATATCCCACCATCTCCACCATGCTGGGGGAACTGCATATCCCACCATGCTGGAGCAACTACATATCCAACCATCTCCACCATGCTGGGGGAACTACATATCCCACCGTATCCACCTTGCTGGGAGAACTACATATACCACCATGCTGGAGAAACTACATATCCCACTATTTCCACCATGTTGGGGCTACTACATATCCCACCATCTCCACCATCCTGGGGCAACTACATATCCCATCACCTACACCATCCTGGGGCAACTACATATCCCATCACCTACACCATCCTGGGGCAACTTCCTCCACGGAGGAGAATCCAGACCATGAGCCCTCGCGTGCACCCTGCTGTCGCCGTTGCTAATGGGCCGTACCTGTCTCTGCTTCTATGGCCTCTGGGTAGATGTAGTCATGTCTGTTTGAGGGTAACGGACCTTTCTGCTTCAGCTGTCACTCTCACCTGTCTCAGGTAAATGCCCAGGGCTGAGGCAAGAGTAGGAATCGAACAAAATAAGGCCAAACATGCAAAGTCAAATCAAAGAAATCACTGCCCACAAATCCCAGGCACAGATTTCAAAGAGCTTGTCTCCACTGGTGCATGGCAAACAGCGACTTCCGGTTTTCAGTAACTGCAGACAGAGTGTGTGTGTACTCTGTCTCTTTGTACCAGAGAGCATCATCCTCATCATCTTCATCATCATGATTATCCATGAGTCACTGGGCAGTCTATATTGCTAAAATACACATGCAGTACCTTTGCTTCTATATTTAGTGTCCTTCAGTAGAGCTGTAACTAGCATGCCGCGTCTGTGCTGCCCTACTGCTACCAGCCGAGGGCCAATCACACTCTGCCACTGGGGATGAGACCAACATCTGGGCCCAGAGCTCACTGAGAGCCCCCAAGCAGCACACGGGCTCACCACAGTTACCCCATCACACCCCACTACCCAGCTGTTGTCCTGGAAACAGCAGAACGACAGCATCAGGACCGGACAGCAGATGGACATTCTCAGGGTCCCTGCAATAAACCTGTCAGCTAGAAGCAGCAGAAGAGAAATTACCTGTGTGTGTGTGTGCACATGCGTGGGACTGTGTGTGAGTGTGTGTGTGTGTGCACATGTGTGGGACTGTGTGTGTGTGTGTGTGTGTGCACATGCGTGGGAGTGTGTGTATGAATGTGTGTGTGTGTGTGCATGTGCGTGGGAGAGTGTGTGTGTGTGTGTGTATGAGTATGTGTGTATGCGTGTGTGTGTGTCTGTGTGTGTATATGTATGTGTGTGTGTGCACATGCGTAGGACTGTATGTGTGTGTGTGTGTGGGCACATGCGTGGGAGAGTGTGTGTGTGTGTGTGTGTGTGTGTGTGTGGGCACATGCGTGGGAGAGTGTGTGTGTGTGTGTGTGTGCACATGCGTAGGACTGTATGTGTGTGTGTGTGTGTGTGTGTGTGTGGGCACATGCGTGGGAGAGTGTGTGTGTGTGTGTGTGTGTGTGCACATGCGTAGGACTGTATGTGTGTGTGTGTATGTGTGTGTGTGTGTGTGGGCACATGCGTGGGAGAGTGTGTGTGTGTGTGCACATGCGTAGGACTGTATGTGTGTGTGTGTATGTGTGTGTGTGTGTGTGTGCACATGCGTAGGAGAGTGTGTGTGTGTGTGTGTGCACATGCGTAGGACTGTATGTGTGTGTGTGTGTGTGAATGTGTCCCTCTCCTCCTGCAGTACTGAGTTCCTCTCAGTTCCTCATGTGCAGTGTTACTGTGTGTAATACCAAACAGGAGCCTGGTTCGTTTGGAGGACCCTGGTGTTGGCTCTGGGTAAACAAGCCCATGTTGTCAGTGCCTGGACATCACGCATGGAAACACACCCACACACACACACACACACACACACACACACACTACGCTACACCCGCCATCAATCACCACGGTGACCTCATCGATGACCTCCCACAGCAACCAGGGCACTGCTGACGCTGTTGCTACGGGCTGCTGCATTATTGATTGACAGCAGACAAACGGCCGTACCGCACTCACAGTGGGGCAAACACCCCAGCCCTCACGGGCTACCCATAATGCAGCACTGGGGCGGGGGTGTGCTGTGGCAGCGCGTCTGCGTCTGAGGGTTTGGCACACAGTGCCCGCGTGGGAGCACGGGCACGCTGGCGCTCAGAGAATCCCAGAGGCGGGTGCGATGCCAGCCAGGAGGGGGCGTTTGGGGTGTGAGATCCTGTTCCTCTCCCGCAGGTCTGCAGACAAACCCGACAGGAAGCGCGTTGAACATAGGAAGCGCGTTGGGCTCAGGAAGCGCAGTCATCCATGTTCCTCCAGTGAGGAGGCTCTGTGACATATGCACGGAGACAAGATGGCGCACCCTTAGCCTCTGTTCAACTAATCTGCAAGTCCCAAGGGGGGAGGGGGGGTGGGGGCAGTGGAGTATTCTCTCATGCAACACATTTATAATTTCCAAATATGCTAATCCAATATATTTCCATTCTTGAGTCACCATTTTTAATTTGGTAATTACTTACAATTTAAGGCTGCACTGATGATATCTTCAGTATTTAGATACACATACTAGCAATATAAAGCCATAATTCAAACTTTTGTGTGAAATAAGAAACTGTTATTTTAAGTGCCATTATGCATTCAAATGTACTATTCAATATATTGCAGTATATTCTTCAATATGTGGCAATACATTTTACTGCATAAAAGCTGGTGGTCCCATTTTGAAAAAAAAAGAAAGCAATCCACCTTTCGTAAGCCGATTGCATCATAAATCCCACAATTCCAAGGGCATTTAAACACAGGGAGCCATGTTACTGTACGCAGATGTGCGGATGCACACCCAAACTGAGGCACCAGGCCTTGTCCTGTCAGGAGGCGACAGGAAGGAGATAAAAGGTCAGGCTCTTATGAAACCGTTTTTTTCTTACGAAACATCAGATCTTCTGCTGTCTCGGCTCAGATCGAATAAAAAGATAAAAAAGGACCTTCAGAGGGACAGAGAATGCCTGAGCCGCGATGTGATTGGTTCATTTAAACAGGTATGTGGACTGCCAGGAAACATAAAGCATTTCCAGACTGCAGCAGAAGAAGATTTGGTCACATTCCCATTTGGTTTGCTTGAAAAACATCTGACGAGAACGTTCCTCAAACAAAAGTCTTAGAACTTCTTATTGTTCCAAAGAAATTCTGTTAAAGTCACAGAAGGGTCTGTGCTGTTTCCATGTCCCATACAACTGTAGTTTTCATCTAGGCATGAAAAACCATCATGGAGGATCTGCTTAACATGCATTTAAACAAGAATACGTTGAATGGAAACATAGGAATGACAAAATTAATGTTCATGTTCCTGTTAACAATGACATGAATAAGCATTGATGATTCAAATTGTCTACTGACTCAAATAAAAAAAAAGAATAATGACCAAAAGCTCTTCCTGCAATGCTATTTGTGACTCAAAGATGACATTTTAGGGACAGGAAACAAATACAGATTCTGGGAAGTCTCACAACATTTTGGGAATGTTCTAAGAATGGATAATTAGAATATGCGCAAGTCTTATATACTGTAGGTATGCATAGTAATATGCAATAGCTTTACCTAGCATTATGGAGGATTCTATGTTTACAGGTATATTTGATTATTTCTACACTGGTATGCCAGGTTTTGCATGGTACGTATGGAGGAGAGGATCAAACAGCTGGACAACAGTTTATAACAGGCTTATAAGGGTTTATAACAGGTCAGTACTTACTGCCTCAGCCAGGGAATAACCGTCTCCATCTCTGTACGGTCAGGGGCTATGCTGTCACTCAGGCACCTGCAGGACAGGGGAGGAGAGAGGTCAATCTGGACCTCCGGGCCGCTCTCTGACCACGCCCACACTGATGTGATTGGGTCAAACCAAACCACACCCACTTCTTTTTCACACCGATGTGATTGGGTCAACCCAAACCACACCCACAGCTTTTTCACACCGATGTGATTGGGTCAACCCAAACCACACCCACAGCTTTTTCACACCAATGTGATTGGGTCTAACCAAACCACACCCACTGCTTTTTCACACTGATGTGATTGGGTCTAACCAAACCACACCCACTGTTTTTTCACACCGATGTGATTGGGTCTAACCACACCCACTGCTTTTTCACACCAATGTGATTGGGTCTAACCAAAACACACCAACTGCTTTTTCACACCGATGTGATTGGGTCTAACCAAACCACACCCACTGCTTTTTCACACTGATGTGATTGGGTCTAACCAAACCACACCACAAAAAAAAACATTGTGAAATGTTTGAAATCATTTCTGACATTAAAATAATGCCATGTCAGGCTGCAGGAGGAGATGCATGAGAGCATAATGACACAGTCTACATGTGGGGCAGGGGTCTCTGGAGGAACCGCCCCCCCCCCCCCCCCGTGGTGTCTGCAGGGGGGGGGGCTGGGCGTCCCAAAACTATTCAAATAATAACTATTTACTCTGTATATAACACGCTTTCACACTCACATTCACACCAACCAGATTAAGCACTGGTACATGGCCTGTAATAGTAACAAGCATGAGCTGTGTGTGTGAATTACACATTTAAACATGTTAGGAGCTTAAGGGGTGTGGCTTGGAGGAGGAGGGGGAGGGTGCGATTTGGGGTTTGGATGGTGGGGGAAGGGCGAAGACTTTCTCATTGGTGGGTTTGGAAATGTTTGGGAACCCCTGCAATAAGCAGACCCGTGTAACCCGTCTAACAAGTAACGTCTAGAAGTAAACTTCCTGCAGATCACTTCACACGCTATTCCCTGTTCTTCCTCCTCACACAGTAAAATGTCCGGTGTTACTTCAACTCTAACAGAGTATACCTGAGGCCAATAGGGACCGTGTGTACTCTGTAAGAGCAGATGGATCACCAGGCAGCATTCACCCCCTTATTAACAAGTCCGTTATGATTGAGAAAAAGATTACTCAAGTATATTTCACACAAAAGTAAACTTTCATAGGATTATATGTTTTGTAAAATGCGTCATTTAAAAAATAGTCAGTGTTTTCGATGAAGGGATTCCAAATTTTACAGAAGGAAAGTATTCCAAAAGACGAAGAGACAGAGCGAGAGAGAGGGGGAGGAGAGAGAGGAAAGACGGAGGGTGGATTGAAAGACAGAATAAAGGAGTATAAAGTATAACGGAGGTAAAGTAGGCTTTCAGATCAGCTGAAAGTCTGGAGCGAGTTTGGTGTGCCATGAACAATCTGCTCTACCCAGCAAAGATTAAGAAGAGAAGGAACATAAATAATATTCGTACTTCTGGTGTGTGAGTGCGTGTGTGGATGGGTGTGTGGGACGATGTGTGCGCAAATTGCGAAGCATGGTTGCACTGATGTTCTCCACATGATAAAAAAACCTAGACTTATTCAATGCAGAGCAGACCTGCCATATTTATAATCAGGCTCATTATAAACCCCACAGGCTGGCCGGGAGCATTCACAGATTAAACACTTCCTGCTTCCTGCCACAGAAAAACGCATCACTTCCCTTTTCTTCTCACATTGAGCATCAGCCAGTTTTCCCTCTCTGTCTGAGGACAGGAGTGTATTCCAGCACCAGGCCCCCACCTCACCCATCTAAGGGTTAAACGTGGGTGTGAGGCCTGGCCTGGCATAATTTAAAGCACAGAAGATATCACCGTCCTGCTGGTGGGGGGGCGGGGAGATGGCGGTGGGGGCGGGGGGGTGGGGCGGGGGTTATTCGCTGCTCTGTGAGAGACAGGCAAAATTACTTCATGGATAAAAAAAAGACATTGTTTGATTGTCCCGTGGGGGAAGAGATGTGAGGTCAAAGGTCATTTTTGTGCCCACACTCTGTTTATGTGCCTGGCCCATTTTCTCCTGTCTGTAATCCTGACAGACACATTTCAGATCAGATTACAGCACCACAGACCGGTTCTGAAAAAGCCCTGAGTCCAGTTTAAGGGAATGGAAAAAATACAGCACCCGTAAATGGACTGCATTTATATAGCGCTTTTATCCAAAGCGCATTACAATTGATGCCTCTCATTCGCGAGAACAGTTAGGGGTTAGGTGTCTTTTTCAAGGACACACCCAGGGTGGGGTTTGAACCGGCAACTCTCCGACTGCC
>NC_049201.1:86035472-86037972 GCF_013347855.1 Anguilla anguilla
CCTCCCTCCCCTCTCCTTCTTACTATCCTCTCCTCCCTCCCCTCTCCTCCTTACTCCCTCCCTCCCTCTCCTCTCTCCCTCCCTTCCCTCCTTCTTACCCTCCTCTTCTCCATCTCACTCCTCCCTCTGTCTCCCTCCCTCCCCTCTCCTCTCCTCCTTCCCCTCTCCTCCCTTTAATAAACTCAGCATCAGGCCCAGGACATACCCTCTCATGCCCAGGGTTTATTGGGTTGTCATGGTGACAGCTGGAACAATTCTCACACAGTGTGCAGTCTCCACCTTTGCTCGGCCCCCCCTCTCTCTTTCCCTCCTTTGATAATTCTATTTTTCCTTCCCTCCCTCCCCCCCTCCCTCCCTCCCTCAGTTACTTTCTCTCATGCATGCTTTCGTCTCTCTCTTGCCCTCATGCTATTTCCTTTCCTTCTTCTGTTTTTCTCACTTTTTCCCACCCATTTTTCACTCCATTACAAACATATATTAGATACATTTGGATTGTTTTGATGTGTTCAAAGATTCAAACTCGGTACCCTCTTGCTGTGGGGTGACAGTGCACCACCACGTCACCTGCTTGTATCCACAGGTTTATTACTTGAAACAATTTAGGAAACATTGGGTCGCATTGCTTCGAAATACAGCTTGTTTAATTTGTGTGAGCTAAGATAGCCAATATTGTTTCTTGTTACGTGGCGTAATTTTGACAGCAATACTTTCAAATGGCAGGCTTAGATTTTGCCAGTTTGAATGAATGACTCATAGGAAGTGCTTTGTATGAGTGAGTAAACTGGCATTTTTGTATGTTGAAAACAGGTTTTTCGTCAGATTGTGAACACGACAGACCTATGCACTGTTTGTATGTCGGTAGAGGATCTATAGGGCTATCTAATGTTAATTTTGAAATGTGGTGTTGCAGGGAAGCTACAGTAGCGTAGTTTAAAAGTAGGTAACAGTACAGGCACAGCAGTGAATTTGACCGTTCTGACTTTAAATCGATATGCCTGCTGTGAAGAAGTAATTATCCTGTGCAGGTTTGTATGCGACCGGTAACATTACCTACCAGACCGAACCGATTTCAGTGCTTAATTTCATAGCCGTCTGTACTAACATTACACACAAAGTTTACTGAACAGGACGGACGACTGTTGCTCCCACAAATTACCGCAGCACCACAAACTGCAGCTTTTTCAACAATGTGCCAGTGTTTCTATATTTAGAGATTACAACGCACTTTCACTTGGATTGGTTGCCGGAGTAACAGTACCATCTGGGGGGTCGCCAGAGTTTGCAGATGGGGTTGTTTGCCTGTGGGCTTATGACCCAGAGGCAAGCAGGACCGGAGAGTCAGGCAACACGAGCAGAAACGCAGCAAACTGCAGTGAGCTGAGCTAACATACACTTTCCAACTAATATACCACAGCTTTACATCCACACACACCTTTCCACTGATATACCACGCTTTACAGATTTATACACCTTCCCACTAATATACCACAGCTTTACATCCACATACACCTTCCCACTGATATACCACAGCTTTACAGCCACATACACCTTCCCACTGATATACCACAGCTTTACAGATGTATACACCTTCCCACTAATATACCACAGCTTTACAGATTTATACACCATCCCACTAATATACCACAGCGTTACAGCCACATACATCTTCCCACTAATATACCACAGCTTTACAGCCACATACACCTTCCCACTAATATACCACAGCTTTACAGCCACATACACCTTCCCACTAATATACCACAGCTTTACAGCCACATACACCTTCCCACTAATATACCACAGCTTTACCAATTTACACACCTTCCCACTAATATACCACAGCTTTACTGATTTATACACCTTCCCACTAATATACCACAGCGTTACAGCCACATACATCTTCCCACTAATATACCACAGCTTTACAGCCACATACACCTTCCCACTAATATACCACAGCTTTACAGCCACATACACCTTCCCACTAATATACCACAGCTTTACAGCCACATACACCTTCCCACTAATATACCACAGCTTTACCAATTTACACACCTTCCCACTAATATACCACAGCTTTACTGATTTATACACCTTCCCACTAATATACCACGCGTTACAGATTTATACACCTACCCACTAATATACCACAGCTTTACAGCCACATACACCTTTCCATTAATATACCATAGCTTTACAGATTATACATCTTCCCTGTGAAAGTGCGTGTGTGTGTGTGTGTGTGTGTGTGTATGCGTGTGTACATGAGGAAGCATGACATTTTTTAAACTGTTGGTATGCTTTGCTTTGATTATGTACCATTTGTGCCTGTTACTGCATAATTCTGTATTTACTTGTGTTTACTACGCTGCCCTGTTGGCAAGATCTCCCCTGTGAGAGAATCTGCCTCTCCACTGGACTCTCCTGACTGCTGGGGTCTGTGTGTGTGTGTGTGTGTGTTTGCGTGTGTCTGTGAGTGTGGGTATTACTGTGGGTGTTT
>NC_049201.1:86040472-86080472 GCF_013347855.1 Anguilla anguilla
GGCACCACCCCCAGCACCACCCCCGGCACCCCCAGCACCACCTCCAGCACCACCCCCAGCACCACCTCAGGCTGCAGCCCCAGCACCACCCCCAGCACCACCTCCAGCACCACCCCCAGCACCACCTCCAGCACCACCTCAGGCTGCAGCCCCAGCACCACCTCCAGCACCACCCCCAGCACCACTTCCAGCTGCAGCCCCAGCACCACCTCAAGCTGCACCCCCAGCCCCACCTGAAGCCCCACCCCAGCACCACCTCCAGCACGACCAGCACCACCCCCAGCACCACCTCAAGCTGCAGCCCCAGCACCACCTCCAGCACCACCTCCAGCACCACCCTCAGCACCACCTCAAGCTGCAGCCCCAGCACCACCCCCAGCACCATCTCCAGCACCACCCCCAGCACCACCCCCAGCACCACCCCCAGCACCACCTCAAGCTGCAGCCCCAGCACCACCTCCAGCACCACCTCCAGCACCACCCTCAGCACCACCTTCAGCACCATCTCCTGCTATAGCACTGGCAGCCACAGGGGAAACATCCTGTATCCTCAACAGCAAAGCAAGGAGCAAAGAGACTCATTATCCCTCTGCTAGGGCAGAAAACTGTTTAAATACCCCTCTGTCAGGGCAGAACACAGTCTAAATACCCTTCTTTCTCAGACACACACACACACGCTCAGACACACAAACACACACACATACAAATACGCGCACACATACTTACACACATACACATACACTCAGACTCACACGCACACACACACACTCATACTTACACACATACACATACACTCAGACTCAAACGCACACACACACACTCATACTTACACACACACACATACACTCAGACTCACACACACACACACTCAAATTTCTATTTTTTCTGCATTCATGCAAAGATACCAGCCCCATTTTCACCAAGAACAACTTTTTGTCTGAGCGAATGTTGCTGATTGCAGTGGAAGCACAGTCTGATGCTGACTTTTGTTCCATGTGTCCGTGACTCCTGATTTCTCTTTTTGTGCTTCTGTGATAAATACTTCTCCTCGGACACTTTGTAACTGAAGTTATTTAAGTCTCTTTTCAGTGGTGATGTAAAAACAGAGGTCAGCTTTGCCACGGTTTATTTTGCTTGCTGTGTAGAGGCTTACAGTACAGTTGGTGCGTCATCGCAAACGCCTTGCAATGGTGCCTTCAATGCCCCCGTTAATAATTCAGCAATTCTGGGAATATGGGAGTTTTATTATGAATTAAAATCCAGGCACATGCGCGTCCCACGGCGACCTCACTGTGCAAGTGCGACTTGCATGTGACTTCACTACTGTTTCCTGTCCTTTTCTCTCTCTGCAATCCCTTCTTCTCCTTGACCCATTCGTACCTGCTTTCCCCCTTTCAGTTTCCTTAGCCCCCCCCCCCCCACCCGCCCCCGCCCCCCCCGGCACTCTGTCCTCCCTCAGTACCTCACACCCAGTAGCCTTGGCAACAGATGCAGGCCTTGGATACCACACAAAAGCACGAAGCATCAGCTGCAGTAGTGGTGATGGTGGGCGGGATGGGTGGGTGGGATGGGGGGGTCCCCAAACTTTTCTCTAGCACACCACCCACCTAGGGAGGGAGGTCACCTCCTGTATCGTAATCCTCACTGCAAATCACAGCCTAGAAATACACTTAAATACAGAATCCTGGAGTATCTTTCAGAAATGTGGAAATACAGATCATGCGCTCTGTGCAGTGGAGTGTGTGATTTAGGAGTGCTGGAAAGGAAGGGGGTGTGGCATGCTCCCTCTCTGACCTCTGACCTCCGGCCCAGAACAGAGGAAGCTTTGGCAGACAGGTGAGGGTTAGGGTTAGGGTTAGGAGGAAACCAGAGGGGCGCTGGAGAAAAGGGAGAGACCGAAGAAACGTGCTGCACTGCCACAGCCGGTGTGTGGAAATGTGTCACGCACATTCCACTGGGAGACACACAGGAAACGCTGTATTAGTCAGATCCAACCACTCCTCTCCTCCTCTCCTGTCCTGCTCTGTTCTCCTCTCCTCTGCCTCTGTCCCACTGCCTCTCTTCTGTTCTCTTCTGTCCTCCTCTTCTCCTCTGCCTCTGTCCCGTTGCCTCTTTCCTCTCTTCCTCTCCTCTCCTCCCCTCCTCTCCTGTTCTCTCCTGTCCTCAACTCCTCTCCTCTTCTCTCTGCCTCTCCTCTCTTCTTTCCCCTGTTTGTCTTTCTACTGTTCTCTCCTCCCCTCCTCTCCTCCTCTCTCCTTGCCTGTCCTCCATCCATGTCTTTTCTTGCACTCAGTACAAACTCTCCTCCTCTTTTCTGATTTATCCTTCTTTCTCTGACTCTTCTCTCTTTCCTGGGGTCACACCTCTTCCTCTCTCTCTCCCCTCTCCTGGACTCTTTTCTCTCTCCCCTCTTCCTCCTCTCCCCTCTTCCTCCTCTCCTCTCTTCCTCCATTCATACCCCCACTGTAACCCCCTCCACTTTACTCTCTGCTCTCTCCAACAGTCGTCGTCCTCGCTCCCTCCATCCCTGCTCTCTGGACATCACTATCTCCATCACCAGGGATAGAGGGCGGGGCCATCCTGCTCATCGGACAGGTGGCCAATCACCAGGGAGTACTGACCTCGCAGGTGGCGGTGACTGGCGGGGTGGAAGGATGCCATTTCTCATCCAAACGGATGATCAGGACAGAGTGATAATCACATTCATAATAATCACATAGATAATAATCACATTCATAACAATCACATAGATAATAATCACATTCATAATAATCATGTTAATGATAATGCCATGCTTTGTCATGATCTCCCAGCACCGCACTGTAAAGTGGGGGTGTGTGTGTGTGTGAGTGTTAGTGAGTGTGTGTATGTGTCTGTGTGTGTGTGTGTGAGTGTGACAGACTGTAAATGCGTGTGTGTCTGTGTGTGAGAGTGTTAGTGAGTGTGTGTGTGTGTCTGAGAGTGTTAGTGAGTGTGTGTGTGAGTGTGAGAGAGTGTTAGTGCGTGTGTGTTTGTGTGTGAGAGTGATAGTGAGTGTGTGTGTGTGTGTGTGTCTGTGTGTGTGCGTGTGAGTGTGAGAGAGTGTTAGTGCATGTGTGTCTGTGTGTGAGAGTGATAGTGTGTGTGAGTGTGTGTGTGTGTGTGTGAGTGTGAGAGAGTGTTAGTGCGTGTGTGTCTGTGTGTGAGAGTGATAGTGTGTGTGAGTGTGTGTGTGTGTGTGTGTGAGTGTTAGTGAGTGTGTGTGTGTGTGTGAGAGACTGTAAATGCGTGTGTGTCTGTATGTGAGAGTGTTAGCGAGTGTGTGTGTCTGTGTGAGTGTGAGAGAGTGTTAGTGTGTGTGTGTCTGTGTGTGAGAGTGTTAGTGAGTGTGTGTGTATGTGTGTGTGTGTGTGAGAGTGTTAGTGAGTGTGTGTGTGTGTGAGTGTGAGAGAGTGTTAGTGCGTGTGTGTCTGTGTGTGAGAGTGTTAGCGAGTGTGTGTGTCTGTGTGAGTGTGAGAGAGTGTTAGTGTGTGTGTGTCTGTGTGTGAGAGTGTTAGTGAGTGTGTGTGTGTATGTGTGTGTGTGTGTGAGAGTGTTAGTGAGTGTGTGTGTGTGTGTGAGAGACTGTAAATGCGTGTGTGTCTGTATGTGAGAGTGTTAGCGAGTGTGTGTGTCTGTGTGAGTGTGAGAGAGTGTTAGTGAGTGTGTGTGTGTGAGTGTGAGAGAGTGTTAGTGCGTGTGTGTCTGTGTGTGAGAGTGATAGTGAGTGTGTGTGTGTGAGAGAGAGTGTTAGTGCGTGTGTGTGTGTGTTAGTGAGTGCGTGTGTGTGTCTGTGTGTGAGAGTGATAGTGAGTGTGTGTGTGTGTCTGTGTGTGTGTGTGTTAGTGAGTGTGTGTGTGTGTGTCTGTGTGTGAGAGTGTTAGTGAGTGTGTGTGTGCGTGTGTGTGGAGGGGGGGGTGGGGGAGGGGTTACCAGCTTATTAAAAGCTAAACGGCTCCAGCAGATTAAGGCCTAAATTAGCAGCAGGGAGTTTGATCTCCAGACAATGGATACCTGCTGTGGCAGGTGTATTACATCACTACAGCATTATATTCATTTGGGTCACACTGCCGCTGTGGCAGACCAAACACGAGAAAGACTACAAGCCCCAGAACACAGTCATGAGGAATACCATAGATATGCAGACAAAACCTGACCAGACACAAGCCCGAATCAATATTAAAACAAAAGCAGAAGTTTAACTGAAAAAGCCTGGGAATGTGAGCTGGGAACAGGGCTGGGCTGAGATCGAAGAGAAAGCTGGCTCATAACCTAGAGAAGAGGTGTGTGTGTGAGACAGCCCGCACATGTGGAGGTGTGTGTGGGTGCTTATGTGTGTGTGTGAGTGTGAGTGTGTGTGGGTGTGCGTGCTTGTGTGCGTGTCAATGTGTGAGTGTGTTTGTGTGTGTGTCTGTGTGTGTGTCTCTGTGTGTGTGTGTTTGTGCTAACGTTTTTTAGCCTCAGTGCAGTTTGCTGTAGAAAAGGCCCCATTCTCACACTCTTATCCTGAAGCAGCGGAAAGTTAAGTGTGAATCTGGCTGCTTTTGTGTTGTTGGCAACGGCATCCTTCCCTTACAGGCCCAGGGGGTGACAGCTGTGACATCACTGCAAGGAACCGGGAGGAGATCCACAAAACGGTGGAGAACATTGCCAACATCCTACAGAACAGGGGAGGCCAGGCCGATTGGAAACAGGCCGGTGTGGGTGCTGGTCTGGGTGGAAACGGGCCGGTGTGGGTGCTGGTCTGGTTGCCCGTGTGGGCCGGTGTGGGTGCTGGTCTGGTTGCCCGTGTGGGCCGGTGTGGGTGCTGGTCTCGTTGCCCGTTTCCAACCCACTGCGAGCGCTGAGCCTGTTACCGTGGCGCAGGAGATTAATAATGCACGCATGGCGACAGGCCCATTACCCCGTCTCTGCGCCCGCATGAGAAATGAAAGAAAAGTGAGTGTCATTAGAGCACAGCAGCCTCACGCCCCAAACACGCTCACACCGCTCCAAACACGCTCACACCGCTCCAAACACGCTCACACCCCCCCAAACACGCTCACACCGCTCCAAACACGCTCACACCCCCCCAAACACGCTCACACCGCTCCAAACACGCTCACACCCCCCCAAACACGCTCACACCGCTCCAAACATGCTCACACTGCCCCAAACACGCTCACACCGCCCCAAACACGCTCACACCGCTCCAAACACGCTCACACCCCCCCAAACACGCTCACACCCCCCTAAACATGCTCACACCGCCCCAAACACGCACACACCGCTCCAAACACGCTCACACCCCCCTAAACACGCTCACACCACCCCAAACACGCTCACACCCCCCTAAACACGCTCACACCCCCCCAAACACGCTCACACCGCTCCAAACACGCTCACACCGCCCCAAACACGCTCACACCGCTCCAAACACGCTCACACCGCCCCAAACACGCTCACACCCCCCTAAACACGCTCACACTGCCCCAAACACGCTCACACCACTCCAAACACGCTCACACCGCCCCAAACACGCTCATACCACGCTCAGATCCAGGACTCCCTAAATTGGTATGGTCAGAACAGAGCCTTAACAGATACCAGACCATGGGGCCCATCCATCCACTGGAACAGAGCCTTAACAGATACCAGACCGTGGGGCCCATCCATCCACAGGAACAGAGCCTTAACAGATACCAGACCATGGGGCCCATCCACACACTGGAACAGAGCCTTAACAGATACCAGACCGTGGGGCCCATCCACACACTGGGACAGAGCCTTAACAGATACCAGACCGTGGGGCCCATCCACACACTGGGACAGAGCCTTAACAGATACCAGACCATGGGGCCCATCCACACACTAGAACACAGCCTTAACAGATACCAGACCATGGGGCCCATCCACACACTGGAACACAGCCTTAACAGATACCAGACCATGGGGCCCATCCACACACTGGTACAGAGCCTTAACAGATACCAGACCATGGGGCCCATCCACACGGCTTAACAGGGTGAGCCATCCAGCAGCAACTTTGAAAATTTGAAGAATTTTTTTTTTTGATAAGCTATGAGGAGTGAGAAACTCTCTTAGTCCTTATGTCACTGTTAAAGGAATATGAGTGCACTCAAATCAGAGAAAGGGCAAAAATTTGTTCATACACACTTATGGCTGAAGAAATATTTTACCCTTTAACAAAAGGCATATAAACACATACTGTATAAACAAGATATTTGTGTATGTGTACACTAGGATGCAAGTTTTTACAGCACATTAAAAAAGTGTCAAAATATGTACATGGTGTGAGGAAACTGAATCTTGTGAACGCATCATACTTTCTGACCAAGCTTTCTGACATCATATAGCTAAACCTCCTGACATCACATCCAAGCTTTCTGGCATCATGCAGCTAAACCTCCTGACATCACATCCAAGTTTTCTGACATCATGCAGCTAGACCTCCTGACATCACATCCAAGCCTTCTGACATCATGCAGCTAAACCTCCTGACATCACATCCAAGCTTTCTGACATCATGCAGCTAAACCTCCTGACATCACATCCAAGCTTTCTGACATCATGCAGCTAAACCTCCTGACATCACATCCAAGCTTTCTGACATCATGCAGCTAAACCTCCTGGCATCACACCCAAGCTTTCTGGCATCATGCACCTAAAACTCCTGACATCACATCCAAGCTTTCTGGCACCATGCACCTAAAACTCCTGACATCACATCCAAGCTTTCTGACATCATGCAGCTAAACCTCCCAACATCACATCCAAACTTTCTTATGCCACGACTACAATCCTTTCACACAACTTTATCAGTCATTATGACATCACCAATCACACTCTCTTCACTTTCCAATCGGAATACATGGCATTAAACCACCAGTCCTTTTCTAAAAGAAATTGAAGGCAGTTGTAAACAAACAGAAAGTGGTCCTTAACAGTGTGCACACCTAACAGAGTGGTTCGGTTACATAATTGTTTTTCGTTATCATCATTTCCCAGGCCATTAAATAGATTTTGTGGACCACTAATCTTTTCACAAACAGCCTGTTCAATCATTGGCAAGTTCCTTTATCACACTTGAGTGCGTATGTTTCTGTTCTTGTTACATCATAATTAGACCAATAATTGTGTCCCCTTAAAAAAAAAAAGGAAAACATCTAGAGCAGCGCGTGACCATATAACCAACTGGAAGCGCGTGGCTTTAGTTAGTAAACTTATCGCCCGCGTGAAAAATGCCCCAGATCAGAGTCTGAGCGCGGGTCCTTTTGGCTCGGCTGAAACAATCCGCGAGCATTTACGGTGGTGAGTTCTGTCGAGCCAACAATACCTCCGTAACGGCAGTCTAATTGCTTTAAGTTGTAATTGCTCTGGGGTCTAAAGAGTGCGATGTTAAAAGCCGCAGCTCCTGCTCTGATAATCACATCTTGCCCTTATTCGACATGCAGAAAATTACTCACTTATTATCCGTAGCTTTGGTTGCTATGACTTCAAGCAGACAAGTTAAATGCGCGTCGGAGCGGTACCTCGCAGCGGGCTTATCTGTTTCCGAAGCTCGCGGGTCACGAGGCAGCTCTCCGTAAAGACAGGTATTCCTCTGTACTGTCGGCTCTATCTTCCCTCTGACTAATAAAACAAAGCTCAGCAGCGCGAGGATTGTTCTCCTTAAGGACCCGGTTTCTCTCTTTCTTGCGGTCTGTGTGTGCTCGCGCTTGCACTGCACACCGAATCCACCCCCCTCTCCACCCCTACACACACACTCACTCGCGCACGCACACACACACCTCCCCCTCCCACCCCGAGCAGCGCTCGCGTTCTATTGGTCCGCGTCCCTCTCCAGGCACCATTGGAGTCAAAGGAGAGGCTAAAGCGAAGCGCGCTTTGAGCGAACGCCCCGTTTAGCTAATCAATTTATACACTGAGGCGCATCTCAGTGACGTTTAATTGTTATGCCTTTCATTGTCTCAAAATAGGCATATATAGAGGCGTTCAATTATAGCTAATGACCGTTTATCTACCGCTATGGGAAAGTTCTGAAACTGCACATTGACCTCATGTACCAACATCTTTACAGATCACAAAACATAAAGTTTTCACTCCAAAATTAAACACGACCGATTATCTTGAGAATGAATAAAAATGAACATAAAAATCCATCTTTTATCACCCGATAATTTCCCCACCAGTGTTCATTAAGGAATTGAGCACTGAAGCACGTTCAGAACAGAATAGACACTCGGGAATGTGCATGACGTGAGGTGGCAGCCTGGCCATTCAAAAGGGCATGCACAAATAAAAATATATTTCACTTTATTTAAAAAAAAAATTCATCATCATCGTCGTCTTTTTGTTATTATTATTATTATTATCTCATAATAATAATAATAATAATAATAATAATAATAATAATAATAATAATAAAATACGATTATTTCTTTATTTAATGTTGTTGTTGCCGCAATATTAATTTGTATTATCAGTTTGGGCAGTTTCCCAGAACGTGCAGGAACGGACGACCGTTTATAATTCTACAGACGGTGTAATTCGATCATCACAAGCAAGAAGACTAAGCCCCAGATTTTTACGGGCGCTTGCGCCGGAACCGTGTCCGCGTGAATGATGCTCACAGATACGATTCTTTCCTCCTTCACGCTCATTCAATCTCCGCGTGACTGACCAGCGCGGGAATTCTTTCGTCACAGTACGATGCATGGGCCAACCCCCCCGCGCCCCACACACCACGGCTATGAATTGTCAAACTACACTCCTCTGAAGTCAGCTGCTAGGCTGACTACATGCACGTAAATCAATAGTTTCCCGCCTCCAGATTGATATTGACGTCATGGGGGGGTTCCCCCCCTTCTCATTACCAACAGCCCACCGCTCCATCTATAACCAGGCAGTGCAGTCACAGAATCACGTGGGCAGGCTGAATCGAACGAAGGCACATCATTTCCATCGTTAGGAAAAAGTCCACAGAAGTGTGTAATCAGAATCACCAAGTAATTCTGAGCATATTACAGACTCCGCGGGCGGCCTATGGTACATCAGCTTTGGCCACTGTTTCAATGACACGCGTTGCTCACGGTGCTAAGCCTATCTTAAAAGCACACTACCGTTGCGCGGAGAATGGGGTCATAACAGTTACCTTGGTTCGTTACAGTTCTAATGAAGTAGAATGCACTGAGAAGCAATGCGGAACATCTGTGGACCAAAGCACTTATTTTACAACGAATAAATCTGGCAACGTTACCGCGCCACTGTCTGTGGAGATGTGGAGGTTAAGGACGGTAGGTTGCAGGTTTGATTTCCCGGCGGGCCACTGCCTTGATGCCCCTTGGGGACTCGCCTTGAATAATTACCGGTTTGTACATCTAGCTGTCTCTGCGTGAGCCAAATAAATAATGTAATACAATCCACGCGCTAAGTGACACTTGCAGGCTTTACGTAAAACGCCCCCTCCGCGAAGTTTGGAGATTCAGCGAAAATTAATTCAGCGCAACTTTGACGGGAACGGCAACGCGATGCTTAAAATATCGGTTTTATGATTTTCTTATGTGAAGCCTAGATATTAGAGCGAGCTTCAATTCCAATGAAACACTAGGGCTACTTCGCGTGTAGTCAGTTGATGGGAATGCGCCTTCTCAAATTGCGATTTTTACAGGCGAATAGTTAGGGTAACGGAATAACGGAAACATATAGTTTTAAAAAGAGGCGTTATTTCAGCATAAAAAAACAATATTCTAGTATTCTTCCGTTTTAAATTGCAACCGAAAATAGCAGGAGACGTGGCGAGAGGGTGCTGAGTGTGATAAATCTAAATGACGATGCAGCGGGACAGCCGTCTGCGTGGAATGTGGGGATGACAAATTCTTTTTTTAAACGTGGGGGTGATAAGAAAGCCTGCGCGCGGATTTCTAATTTCAGGACCTCGGTCAGCGCCGACGGACCGAATGAGCGCTGCGGGGCACTATGCCGGGCCAGAACAGGACGGTTCCGTAAAAACAGTCTTGGGGGGAAAAAACTCAGCGAAGTTGCACTGGCCATTGTTGATTGTGAACAAATGCCCCAATATTCGACTCAAGAGAATATGTCAGAAAATCTCTTACTTTTCTCGTGTTCTATAGCGACCTTTCTCGGCCGCTGCAACATTAGACTCGTTAGAGTGGAGCAACACGTACAAGTGTGCTTCCCTGATTAAGTGGCACTGTGGCTAATGCTATTTATTAAAGAGTTTTTCCACAGTGCAGTCCGTAAATACTTCGACCATGAAACAATTTTTGTTGTTTTGGCTCTATACACAGTAAAAATGTTCAGTGTTAAATAAACTCTCACAGAGTACGTATGGTCCTACACTGGTCCCTATTGTACTCACATGTGCTCAGAGTTGAATCTGACATTTCACTGTGTACTCCAACACTTTGGATTTTAATTGAAACAGTGACTATGCAGTTAAGTGTAGACTATCAGCTTAACTTTGCAGGCATTTGCATCCATACCGGGTGACCAATGTGGGAGGACCCCTTTTATGCATTATGTAGCACCTGCACTCGATTTTGGGGACCAAGAGTAATTGGACAATTACTCGGTCGTTTCTTGGCCAGCTTTGTGTTGTTGCATCGTAAGTTCGTGCACAAGAACGCTAACAAAAGGTCTGAAATTGATTCTCTGTGTGAAATTTGCGTTCGGAGTCTGTTGCTGTTGTCTCTCAACATGAGGACCAAAGAAGTGTCAGTGTCAGTAAAGCAAGCCATCACAAGGCTGACAAATCTAAATAAATCAATCAGAGGCATAGCGAAACGTTGTGTGTGTCAAAATCAACTGTTTGTTACATTTTCAAGAAGCAAGAATGCCCCGGTGAGCTCAGCAATAGCAAACAACCTGGTATACCATGGAAGTGGTACCACTGTAGTGGATGACCAAGGAATACTTTAAATTGTGAAGAAAAGCTCATTTTCAAGTGTCAAACTGATGAACACTCTCTAGGATGACAGGCATAGGCGTGTCAAGAACAGAATAATGAGAAGACTACATCAGCAAAACCTCAGAGAGTTCACTGCAGGATTCAAACAACTGGAAAGCCTCAAGACCAGAAAGGCCAGGCTAGAGTTTACTGGAGAGTTAATTAGAAAAAAGTTCTAGAACAAACTCTTGTGGACAACTGAGAGGTGCATTAACCTGTACAAAAGTGATAGAAAGAGAAAAGTGGAGAAAGAAAGGAACTGCTCATGATCCAAAGCACACCACCTTGTCTTTGAAACATGGTGGTGAAAATGTAGCTTAGACATGTTTGACTGCATCTGGAACTGGCTCACTTGTCTATATTGATAATGTGGCTGCTGATGGCAGCAGCAGGATGAATTCTGAAGTCAACAGAAACATCCTATCTGCTCAGTCCAACCAAATGCCTCAAAATTCATTGGACAGCACTTCAACTTGCAGGAGGAATTTCCATACATACTGCTAAAGCATCCAAGGAGCTTAACAGGGCCAAAAAGTGGAATGTTCTTGATTGGCCAAGTCAGTCACCTGACCTGAATCCAACTGAACATGTGTTTCACCAGATGAAGACAAGACTGAAGGCAATACGCCCCAGAAACAAACAGGAACTGAAGATGGCTGTAGTACAGGCCTGACAGAGCTTCACCAGGGAAGATACCCAGCATCTGGTGATATCTGTCAGTCACATACTCCAGGCAGTTTTCAAACGCAAAGGAATTGAAACCCAGGCCTTAATATGGTGACTTTATTTAAGATTTAGTCCCCTAAAATGGTAGAACTATGCATACAAAGGACTGTAGTTCCTACATGGATCACTGGATATGGATGTAAGTACCCTTATATTAAAGCTGACAGTCTTCACTTTAACCTAATAATCACTGTATCATTTCAAATTCAATGTGTAAGACTACAAAGCCAAAACAACAAAAATTGCATAACTGTCCAAATACTTACGGGCTGCATTGCATGTGTGAGCGGCTCCATTCAGATGTTGGCCTTTAAAAGTGACACGCATCTTTAAATAGATTCGCTAACATAACTGTAACAGCTCAACCGACTGTATGAAATCGGTGTTATAATTAGAGCGCGTGAACAATTCAAGTCTGTGGCTTCGCGGCTTGACGTTTTCGCGGATATGACACAACGCACAACCGTTCATCTTGCCTCGCTTTCCTGCCTCTCACTGACATAAAGACACACACACAGTCTGAAGAAGAGGAAGAAGACGAAGAAGTAGTAGAAGAAAGTGGCACAGTAAAAGCAGAATCACTGAACATGTAAACAGTTTGTGTCGTAGTGTGACAAAAAAGGCTCTGAAACACAAAACAGAAAGAAAAGGTGTGATGTCTCTGTCGACATTATTGTCTGTTCTTGTGGGCAGCAGCGTAGTATAATGGGTTTGGGTGCTGGTCTTGTAATCTAAAGGTCACAGGTTCAATTCCCGGGTAGAACACTGCTGTCATACCCTTGAGCAATGTACTTAACCTGCATTGTTCCAGTATATATCCAGCTGTATAAATGCTATGAAAAAAGAATGTCTGCTAAATGGCTGTAGCATAATGTTCTTGACACAGCTGCGTGTTCAGGAGTCAAGAAGCATTTTGCAGCTCTCTCATGGGTAAAATCAGAATGGTGAGATAACTACATGTCCAGGGAACGAGAAAGGGGATATTTTTTTTTACCTTTGGCAGATAAACTTTGGTTTCTGTTCTCTAAGTGTATTATTGGCTACACAATGCATGCTCCACTTATCTTTGCACCACCGCCCCTATGTGAGCATTTGTGTGCTTCCTGTGTTTATAGGGTGAACTAGCTCTGCTGGCGGTACTGTAGCAGGTATACTAGCTCTGCTGGCGGTACTGTAGCTGGTGACTAGCTCTGCTCGTGGTACTGTAGTGGGTGACTAGCTCTGCTCGCGGTACTGTAGCGGGTGGCTAGCTCTGCTTGCGGTACTGTAGCGGGTATACTAGCTCTGCTCGCGGTACTGTAGCTGGTGACTAGCTCTGCTCGCGGTACTGTAGCTGGTGACTAGCTCTGCTCGCGGTACTGTAGCGGGTGGCTAGCTCTGCTTGCGGTACTGTAGCGGGTATACTAGCTCTGCTCGCGGTACTGTAGCATGTGGCTAGCTCTGCTCGCGGTACTGTAGCATGTGGCTAGCTCTGCTCGCGGTACTGTAGCATGTGGCTAGCTCTGCTCGTGGTACTGTAGCGGGTGACTAGCTCTGCTTGCGGTACTGTAGAATGTGGCTAGCTCTGCTCGTGGTACTGTAGCGGGTGGCTAGCTCTGCTTGCGGTACTGCAGCGGGTATACTAGCTCTGCTCGCGGTACTGTAGCATGTGGCTAGCTCTGTTTGCGGTACTGTAGCGGGTGACTAGCTCTGCTTGTGGTACTGTAGAATGTGGCTAGCTCTGCTTGCGGTACTGTAGTGGGTGACTAGCTCTGCTTGTGGTACTGTAGCGGGTGACTACCTCTGCTGGCGGTACTGTAGCGGGTGAATTAGCTCTGCTCGCAGTACTGCAGAAGGTGAACTAGCTTTGCTCACGGTACTGTAGCGGGTGGCTAGCTCTGCTTGCGGTACTGTAGCGGGTATACTAGCTCTGCTCGCGGTACTGTAGCTGGTGACTAGCTCTGCTCGCGGTACTGTAGCTGGTGACTAGCTCTGCTCGCGGTACTGTAGCGGGTGGCTAGCTCTGCTTGCGGTACTGTAGCGGGTATACTAGCTCTGCTCGCGGTACTGTAGCATGTGGCTAGCTCTGCTCGCGGTACTGTAGCATGTGGCTAGCTCTGCTCGCGGTACTGTAGCATGTGGCTAGCTCTGCTCGTGGTACTGTAGCGGGTGACTAGCTCTGCTTGCGGTACTGTAGAATGTGGCTAGCTCTGCTCGTGGTACTGTAGCGGGTGGCTAGCTCTGCTTGCGGTACTGCAGCGGGTATACTAGCTCTGCTCGCGGTACTGTAGCATGTGGCTAGCTCTGTTTGCGGTACTGTAGCGGGTGACTAGCTCTGCTTGTGGTACTGTAGAATGTGGCTAGCTCTGCTTGCGGTACTGTAGTGGGTGACTAGCTCTGCTTGTGGTACTGTAGCGGGTGACTACCTCTGCTGGCGGTACTGTAGCGGGTGAATTAGCTCTGCTCGCAGTACTGCAGAAGGTGAACTAGCTTTGCTCACGGTACTGTAGCGGGTACACTAGCTCTGCTCACTGTTCTGTAGCATGTGGCTAGCTCTCCTCGCGGTACTGTAGCGGGTGGCTAGCTCTGCTCACTGTTCTATAGCATGTGGCTAGCTCTGCTCGCGGTACTGTAGCGAGTGGCTTGCTCTGCTCGTGGTACTGTAGCGGGTATACTAACTCTGCTCACTGTTCTGTAGCATGTGGCTAGCTCTGCTCGCGGTACGGTAGCGGGTGGCTAGCTCTGCTTGCGGTACTGTAGCGGGTGACTAGCTCTGCTGGCGGTACTGTAGCGAGTGACTAACTCTGCTCACGGTACTGTAGTGGGTATACTAGCTCTGCTTGCGGTACTGCAGCGGGTGACTAGCTCTGCTCACGGTACTGTAGCAGGTATACTAGCTCTGCTCGTGGTACTGTAGCGGGTATACTAACTCTGCTCACTGTTCTGTAGCATGTGGCTAGCTCTGCTGGTGGTACTGTAGCGAGTGGCTATCTCTGCTCGCGGTACTGTAGCGGGTGACTGGTATTACTTTGGATTAGGTCTTATGTCAGTAACAGCAGTAACTGAAGAGGACAAGGCCATATTCTGTTCAGTAGAGGAGCTTCCGGAAACGTCGGCTCCATTTTACTCATAAGGATCGCAGACTAAGACGCGATGGTTCTTAGCTCGAACATTTAAATACTGACTAACTGACACTCTCACTGTGAGCTGAGTTTGGCAAACATGTTTGCTATCTTTTCTGCCCTGACCGCAGTCATCAGGAAACCTGCTCGGTGCCTACATTTTACCACTGATTCATGCTCAGTTAAACAATCAACTCTTACAGAGCACACATGGCAACTGGACTGTGTTAGAGCTGAGTTAACACCGCACATTTTACTGTGCGCATCACGCTGAGCGTGTACCAGGATCCCGGGGGACAGGAGGTTCAGAGCGGGTGTGTGTGAGGGAACAGACTCCGTTCCGTTTTACACATCGCACGCCGGCGGTACATGTCCTTGAAGGACAGGAGCGTTTCATCACGACCGGGTGAAAATGGACGAGCTATTGAATTCAGCTCAGTTCAGACCACTGAGCAGTTCATTGGTTCAGACAGACTCGTTCACAAAGCGGCGCACAAGGAGACATGACGGGGAAAAATTGATAAAGACCAAGTCTGGACAACCCCTCCCCCCGTGTGTATGCAGGGCATTTTTATACTATTTTTTCAAAATAATAATAATAATATATTGATCAGATTGTTTCAATCTTCTGGGCCATTCAGTTCAGTGCAGGTAAGAGATAGTGCTCTCTTACACTGGTAATAGGAATGAATTGAAATGAGTTGCTAACTGCTATTAATTCAAAACTTTTTAATGTGTAATGGATTTGCTCTTGCATGCCACATTTTGCCTGAAACAGCCATGTATGCCATGAAAAATAATGACCCTTATTCAAGTCCCAGGAGTTTTCATCAGTCACTTGAAATTCTTTCCCTTTCTGCAATGTTGCTAATTATTCCATTATAATTGTTTAAATGATAGACGTACAGGAAAATAAATGTAATGTAATGAAATAACTGAGCTACAAACTATTGGCACTGAATAAAAATGTATGAGCCAAACCATCATGCAATTATAATAAATTCAAGGAAAACATTCTGAAAAAACTTAAGTGCCATGATTTCAACAGCCAAAACTGGTCAAGAGATCGACTGCAGCAAAAACAAGCATACGCACGGGAACACCAGGACTGTGTTTGTAAAGCCCTGCTCTATAAAAGCGAGCATGGTGTCATCACTTCCTGTTCATCTGTGCATTTTTAAGAATCTGAGGTTTCTCAGCGGCTGAACCCATTGTGCGAAAATAGTGACTCATGCCACAAAATACAAAATGCATAAGCCTAGTCATAAAACAGGAAATGTGCATAAATTACCCCCACTTTGACAGTTCTGACTTTGATGCTGTTGCTCTGATTCGCTGGCAGAATCAGGACAGACATGACGCCTCCGAACCCTGCAGGGGCATCAGAAGAACGCAACCCCCCCCCCCCCCCCCCCCCCCCCCGCTGTGGTGCATGGATGAGTCCTATGGTCTCAGATCGAACTCGGAGTGTGGCAGTGCGGACTGGAGCCGGCAGCTCTGCAGGGGGCGGTGTGTAATTGGTGATTGTGTCGAGTGTGGGTGGCTTCAGGGGGCTCTGTGCTCATCTGGTGTCCCCGCTGGGCATTGGGGTGCCCGTGGGCTGCTGAGTGGTGAGAGGTCCTCCTTTGACTCCGGTCTGTGCGAGTTTGGCGGTGGTGCGTATAGGAACAGGAGGATGAGTCATGTGTTTTGGAGGAAAGCCGAGGAGTACCCTCAGCAGTGACGGGGGTGGGGGGGTGGGGGGGGGAGTCATGAAGGCAGTTGGGATTAACTGGACATTCCAAATTATGGTGGGAAGCCCAGCGTTGGGCACCAAATTATATATTTTTTAAAGTAAGCATCCAATCACTACCAGCCATGTTCTATTGGCTGTTACTAACGTCCCTCCTGATAGGTGGATCTGATCTCTGGTTTCTGTTTGAAGGTTGGTAACAGAGCATTTTATGGTGAAGACATTCATTTCCCATGCCAGCTTTATAAAGACATAGGGAGTTCCACGAGGTGAACATCTGGTTTTATTTTTATTTATTTTGTGTTGAACGGCTGTGGAAACGGTTCACAGACGTGATGGAAACGCATTAAAATCTTCTCCGTGATAAACGATGAGGACTCCACTCGTTACTCGTAATTACTCGGAATTATTAATGGCTGCCAACTGTCTCCAGCCGTCTGTGTCTCTCTCTTTCTGTCACCCTCACTCTTTCATTTTTCTCTCTCTCCTTTCCCGGCTCTCTCTTTCTTCCTCCCTCATGTTGCTCGCGCTGGAGACAAAGACCGCGGAGAAATGTGAAAGAGGGAGAGGCACGCGTGCATGAGGTGGCTTTCTCATCCCTCTCTGAGTCAGGCCGCCATTATCACGCCCCCAGATGCAAAGGAACATTCGGCAAAGTGATTGATTATCAGTTCATTGCGCTTTTATCAGAGTGGTGCTGGAGAGGGAAAGAGACGTTCTCCCGGGCGGGGCATTCACGAAAGGCCAGCGTCCCCTGAAGTGGGACACTGATCAGAGGAGTGGGGGTGAAAATGGGAACCTGCTTCGTTTGGAGCGTCTGGAGGCAGGAGACGGCTGAGCGGGTGACCTCCAGGTGACCTCCAACATTAGGGGATGAACTGAATGGTGTATGTGACCCATCATCTCCAACATTAGGGGATGAACTGAATGGTGTATGTGACCCATCATCTCCAACATTAGGGGACAAACTGAATGGTGTATGTGACCCATCATCTCCAACATTAGGGGATGCACTGAATGGTGTATGTGACCCATCATCTCCAACATTAGGGGATGCACTGAATGGTGTATGTGACCCATCATCTCCAACATTAGGGGACGAACTGAATGGTGTATGTGACCCATCATCTCCAACATTAGGGGACGAACTGAATGTAAAAAAAGAAGAGAAAAAAAGAAGAGAAAGTGGTGCTCGCCGACACCCGTGTTACGGGAATGGCTGCAGGAGTGGGTGTGGCTGTGGGAGTGGCTGCAGGAGTGGGTGTGGCTATGGGAGTGGCTGAAGGAATGGGTGTGGCTATGGGAGTGGCTGCAGGAGTGAGTGTGGCTATGGGAGTGGCTGAAGGAATGGGTGTGGCTATGGGAGTGGCTGCAGGAGTGAGTGTGGCTATGGGAGTGGTTGCAGGAGTGGGTGTGGCTGTGGGAGTGGCTGCAGGAGTGGCTGCAGGAGTGGGTGTGGCTGTGGGAGTGGCTGAAGGAATGGGTGTGGCTGTGGGAGTGGCTGCAGGAGTGGGTGTGGCTGTGGGAGTGGCTGAAGGAATGGGTGTGGCTGTGGGAGTGGCTGCAGGAGTGAGTGTGGCTGTGGGAGTGGCTGCAGGAGTGGGTGTGGCTATGGGAGTGGCTGCAGGAGTGAGTGTGGCTGTGGGAGTGGCTTCAGGAGTGGGTGTGGCTGTGGGAGTGGCTGCAGGAGTGGGTGTGGCTGTGTGAATGGGTGTGGCTATCAGAGTGGGTGTAGCTGCATGAGTGGGTGTGGCTGTGGGAGTGGCTTCAGGAGTGGGTGTGGCTGTGTGAATGGGTGTGGCTATTAGAGTGGGTGTGGCTGCATGAGTGGGTGTGGCTGTGTGAATGGGTGTGGCTATTAGAGTGGGTGTGGCTGTGGGAGTGGCTGCAGGAGTGGGTGTGGCTCAGTTCTAGGGATGGGTTTATGTCAAATAAACTAAATTAAACTAAACTAAACTGAAACTCAACTCCAGGTCCTGCAGGCCACAGTGTCTACTCCGATCAAGCACTACACCACCTGATTCCACTAGCTGAGCCAAGCAGGTGAAATAAATCATGGAATCTGGTGAGGTGGTGCAGGGTTCGAGAGAATACCTGCAGACACTGCAGCCTGCAGGATGTGGAGATGAGTAGCACTGGTAGTTGTAAGGGTGGGCTCCCAGGCATGGTTCTACTGGTGGGTTTAGGGCACACCTATGGGGGGGGGGGAGTGTGGGCTCTTGGGAGGTAGTTTTAGGGTTTGGCTGTAGGTGCCAGTTCTAAGAGCGGGTTTAGAGTGCAGTCTTCTTTTATAGCCTTCCACACATATTTAGAAATCAAAAACACAAATGTTATGATAATTCTATATTTTATAACAAAACGTTTTTGCAAGTATTTCACTGAATTGTGTGTGGATGGTTATTATTTCACAGGGAGGTCTGTCTGTCAAACACTGTGATTTCAGCAAGCCAGCCATTATACACACCACTGCAGTTCAGACAGCAGGGGGCAGCAAAGAAGAAGCCACAAAAGAAGAAAAGAGCAACAACAACAACGGCAACTCAGGTTGCATATTGAAAAAATGATTTATGTCAAGTCCAAAATTCTTGGCCAGATTTTATTTCCAGAATGAGAATATTCTCTTCTGTGTACGCAATGGCATTCCATTAATAACAAGGCAGAATTGTGGTTTACTTCAATAAGTAGAAATATTTCCTCCAGTAATTACAGTTACATCATGTAACATAGATTACCCCACAGTTGCACTGCAGTTAAATTCTTCATGAGCAGTTTTGTCAATGAAAAGATGGTCAGAAATAAGCCTTAGTTAAATAAATTAAATAACCATGTGATCATGTGGAGCTGCAAAACACATGGGGAACTGAGCCTGGAAGAGACAAGGTTTCCAAGGCAACCTTCCAAGAAATCATACACATGCACAAAACTCAAACACACACACACACTCAAACACACACACAGATACATAGACACAAATACGTTCACACGCACAAAACTCAAACACACACACACTCAAACACACGCACAGATACATACACACAAATACGTTCACACGCACAAAACTCAAACACACACACACTCAAACACACGCACAGATACATACACACAAATACGTTCACAAGCACAAAACTCAAACACACACACACTCAAACACACGCACAGATACATACACACAAATACGTTCACACGCACAAAACACACACACACACACTCAAACACACGCACAGATACATACACACAAATACGTTCACAGGCACAAAACACACACACTCACACTCAAACACACGCACAGATACATACACACAAACACGTACACACACGCAGAAAACACACACTCACACTCAAACACACACTCATCAAACCCAGTTCCCTAACCCCTACAGTACACCCCACCCTGCCCCTAACCCCTACACTACACCCCCACCCAGCCCCTAATCCCTACACTACACCCCCACCCAGCCCCTAACCCCTACACTACACCCCCACCTTATCAAACCCAGCCCCTAACCCCTACACTACACCCCCACCTCATCAAACCCAGCCCCTAACCCCTATACTACACCCCCACCTTATCAAACCCAGCCCCTAACCCCTACACTACACCCCCACCTTATCAAACCCAGCCCCTAACCCCTACACTACACCCCCACCTCATCAAACCCAGCTCCTAACCCCTACACTACACCCCCACCTCATCAAACCCAGCCCCTAACCCCTACACTACACCCCCACCTTATCAAACCCAGCCCCTAACCCCTACACTACACCCCCACCCAGCCCCTAACCCCTACACTACACCCCCACCTTATCAAACCCAGCTCCTAACCCCTATACTACACCCCCACCCAGCCCCTAACCCCTACACTACACCCCCACCTTATCAAACCCAGCTCCCTAAACACTATACTACACCCCCACCCAGCCCCTAACCCCTACACTACACTGCCCCCATATAGACATATTGATATGCAGTGATGTGCTGTGAGTTTGGGGCTCCCTGATGCTCTGGCACTGAATCAGCTGAACACACAGGGAAACGCAGTCAGGGGATTACTCTGCCCTGCTCCAATGGTCTGAAGGCCAAACTGTCTGAGTAAACGCAGCTGTACTGAGTCAGCAAGTTTATTCAACAGAAAGGAAGCTGGAGGTTGATCCACCCAAACCCCCCCCCCCCCACTCCCCCCCCCACCCTCTGCACTATCCTGCCCTCATGCCCCCCCCACTCCATTTTCCTCTGTCACCTTTTCCTGTTTATTTTTACTGTTGATATTTAAACCCATGAGCACTGGGAAGAGTGCGTTTGCTGGGTCTGTGACACAACTCTGTACATATATACACACATACAAACAAACATACATACACACATACAAACACACATATAAACAAACATACATACACACATATACACATACAAACAAACATACATACATACACACATACAAACAAACATACATACATACATATATGTCATACCTGCAGACATGCATACATGTCATACATAAATATATACATACGTACACATACACATGCATAAGCCTGTGTGTAGTGTGCACTAAATATAAACACCGCAACTATATAAAAACTGAAAAAGGTTATGCTTCCCTAGGAAAACAATATCAAGGTAAAATGTTTCTACAGTACCGTCCTTAATTTGTTTACAAGAGTACTGCATCTTAATGTTCTGGGGGAAGAAATCCCAGAAAACAAGGAAGTCTGTGACAAAGAAGGAGCGTTTTATGAAGCTAAAAACAATCCTTTTTCTGATCGCCACAGAGAAAATTTACTTCAATTACACAACTTTTTTTTTTTTTTACAAAAAGAGTTAGCCTAAAATAATATACACACATTGTAAATTGAAAAAAATGTGACTTTGTTTTTTAATACAAAAATCCTTGAACGGCTCTCCTAAGACCAACTTCTAGTTTCGGTTTTATCGACAGATCAGAGAAAACATTTCCCCCTCCCAGCAATTAGAGCTATTTATTATAAGAAGTGAAAGTGCTGCGGGAGTTAGCAGCCTGCTTTCAGACGAAGGACCAGAGCTCACCGACGGTACGATCCTTCTGCTGATTCTGCCGTTTATCTTCTGCTTAAACAGAAAATCGTCAAACCTACGAAAATATTAACTGAGAGTCACTTTAATTTTCATGTAGGTACAAATATATTGAATAAACATAAATATTATTTATTGGATGACGTTTTTCTACTAAAATAATGTTACTGTTCCTCTTCAGTTATGGTAAAATTAGTAATCCTAATATGAATTTATTATTATTATTATTATTATTATTATTATTATTATTATTACTCTTGTTGTTATTGTTGTAGTTGATGTTATTACTATTTGTGATTATTTTTATTCTTGTTGTTATTATTATATTGATGCTATTACTATTATGATTATTTTTATTGTTGTTGTTGCTTTTGATGTTGTTATTGCTATTGTGGTTATTTTTGGAGTGACTGCTGTAGTTGTTGTTATTATTGTCATTGTTATTGGAGTTGATGTTGTTAATACCATTGTGATTATAGTTGTTGGTACATTACATTACATTACAGGCATTTAGCAGACGCTCTTATCCAGAGCGACTTACACAAATTTTACATAGCAATTTTTTTTTTTTTACATTATCCATTTACACAGCTGGATATATACTGAAGCAATGCAGGTTAAGTACCAGTACAATGGCAGTGCCCTACCCAAGAATCGAACCTATGACCTTTCGGTTACAAGCTCTTCCTTACTCGCTGTGCTACACTGCTGACGTATTATTGTCGTTGTTATTAGAGCTGTTTTGTTATTACCATTGTGATTATAGTAGTTGTTGTTGCTGCTGCTGCAGGTGCAGAGGATGTCGAAGTCAGACTGGACCTTTATGGAGCTCCTGCTGGAGCAGGGGCAGGTGCACTCCACAGGTGTGGGGAAGATGTGGCTGACGGTGCTCTTCCTGTTCCGCGTGCTGGTGCTGAGCACGGCGGCTGAGTCGGTGTGGGGCGACGAGCAGTCCGACTTCGTCTGCAACACGCTGCAGCCGGGGTGCGAGGCTGTCTGCTACGACAAGGCCTTCCCCATCTCCCACTTCCGCTTCTTCATCCTGCAGGTCATCATCGTCGCCTCGCCCGCCATCTTCTACCTCAGCTACGCCGCCCTGCACGCCAGGGGGCAGAGGAAGAGGGAGGAGGAGAAGGAGGAGGAGAGGAGGAAGAGGGAGGAGGAGGCGAAGGGAAGGGACTCGAAGGTGGAGAAGAAGGAGAAGGAGGGAGGGCGGGAGAGAGAGGGCGCAGGGCAGGGTGGGAGGGTACCCCCGAATGTGCCCAGGCTGAGAGGCAAGCTGTTCCGGGTGTACCTGTGCGTCACCGTCCTCAAGCTGCTGCTGGAGGCGGCCTTCATCCTGGTGCTGTGGCACGTGTACGGCTTCACGGTGCCCGCCCACTACGTGTGCCAGCGCTGGCCGTGTCCGCACACAGTCGACTGCTTCGTGTCGCGGCCCAAGGAGAAGACCGTGTTCACCGTGTACATGCAGGCCATGGCGGGCGTGTCGCTGCTCTTCAACCTGCTGGAGGTGTGCGTGCTCCTCCGTCGATGCTGCTGCCCCGCCCCGGGCAGCTGGGCCCACCCCCGCGCCCCTGCGCCCCACCCCAAAGAGAGGGCTCACCTCCACCTGCCCACGGGCAAGGGCGGGGCCACTCCGGGATGGGAGGCTCGGATTCGCTGGGGTGCCCAGCATGCTTTTGGGGCGGAGCCAGCCTTACTTGCCCCTCCCCCTTCTCTGACCCGTCTCCCTCAGGAGGCCCCCAGGGGCAGCTGGTCCACACAGTGGCGTTATCCCCAGGTCTACCAGCAGGGCGGCGCCTCAATATGAGGGACAGACTGGAGGTGCTTTTCTCTGAGAGTCCAGCAGGGATGAGCCACTCCACACGCTACACTGCTGCCCTTTGAGGAAGAGGAAGGTGAAGAGGAGAGGGATGAAAGCTGGTCTCAGGCAACAGGGAGCTCCTGATCCTGTTGCTGCTCCAGATAGGAAGAGTGTGAACGGAATTTGGCTGAGAACATTCCCAGAATTCACCTCCAGCACCCCCTTCCACTTCCTGCTTTGCTCGGACAGTTCCAGAAAGTCTGTGCGCATCTGTTTCCTGATGATAAGCAATGCAAAGGCAGGAGCCTTATCCCCCAATAAGATCTGCCTGTGATCTGTGACAGGAAATGGCCTCTAATTCACAGGGTGGCTCCCGCTGTATAAATGTTATTATATAACCTGAAAGTCAGGAAGGGATAATCTCTGAGTGACCTAAGGACAGTGTCTGCAGGTTTAACTCCAGTCCTGGAGGGCAGCAGTGTCTGCGGGTTTAACTCCAGTCCTGGAGGGCCGCAGTGTCTGCAGGTTTAACTCCAGTCCTGGAGGGCTGCAGTGATTGCAGGTTTAACTCCAGTCCTGGAGGGCTGCAGTGTCTGCAGGTTTAACTCCAGTCCTGGAGGGCAGCAGTGTCTGCAGGTTTAACTCCAGTCCTGGAGGGCCACAGTGTCTGCGGGTTTAACTCCAGTCCTGGAGGGCCACAGTGTCTGCGGGTTTAACTCCAGTCCTGGAGGGCCACAGTGTCTGCGGGTTTAACTTCAGTCCTGGAGGGACGCAGTGTCTGCAGGTTTAACTCCAGTCCTGGAGGGACGCAGTGTCTGCAGGTTTAACTCCAGTCCTGGAGGGCAGCAGTGTCTGCGGGTTTAACTCCAGTCCTGGAGGGCCACAGTGTCTGTGGGTATTGCAGACCTGCCAACCTTAGGAAAATATTTTGAGTACCACAATAGTCAGTGTAATGCTTAGTTCACATGCTTTCGCACCACTTCGCATTGCATGCACACACGCACACACAAGCCTTTCTTCATAATTCTAGTTTCGACTGTTGTGATAAGGCAAAATTGTATCATTTGACATGATTCTAAAATATCACTCGCACTGCACTGGGCTATATTATGATATACTTTCAAGTCAAAAGTTTGAGTACACCTGCTTAAAACAATTTTTTCATGATTAATATTTCATTATATGATATGTGTCCTTATACAAACTCATAACCATAAGTGAATTGCATTCACTTATTCAATAAAAATGGAAATTATTTATTTTGTATATTGTAACATATGTTTTCATTTTCAAGTATTTACAGAAACTTATGTTGTAATGTAAAAAAAAAAAAGCTTATGTTGCAATGTAAAACACTGTCAATTATGAATAAAACCAAGTTTCTGTTCATGATTTCCATTTTTATTTAATAATTAAATAATTGAATCAGCTTATATAGGCACACATCATACAGGCCTAATGAAAAAAAGAAGTATTCAATTGAAAAATTATCTAGGAATGTAGGCTTTTGTAACTAGAGGTTTAGCCAAATTATTACCTGAAGCTTCTTGGTGGCTAATGTCAAAATCATAATTGCACAATGTGCAAAATGCAAGGTGCGGAAGTTTTCAGGGGCGGAGCCACGGCCATTGCTCCTGATATTTTGCGTGGAACTTCTGGGGGGCATAGACTGTAAAAAATATGGACAAAGCTACTGTGATGTCACCCATTGACTCTCCGTGGGTCTCTAAAAACACGTTTTGAAGCTCAATGGCGGGCGCGGCCATTTTCTCGATTTGGAGCCAAAACCATAGAGTTAAGCGGTCTTGTGATTTTTACAATGTGATTGACAGTCCGGTGCGGAAAAGCCCATCAACCTGAACGAGGCTGCTGACTATCTGCCGTTATGTTTTAAAATATATTATCAGATGTTTACGGAGTTTAATTTCCATCCGTGACTGTACTGTGTCATGTAATCACGTTATATGTATGACATTAAAAATACAATTAGGCTATGTTCAGTTATCTTCAATTTATGTTTCTCTGCAAAACGAATATGCTTAGCTAGCATATCAGCTTGCCAGTGAGCTAGGTAGGCTGGCTATCCGTGGTTAGCTCACGCATTAGCAATATGAACCACAGGGGAAGAACATTGACTACACTGATGGTCAATCAATCAGAGATGTGTAGGCTACTGGTGATTTGACTAGGCTAATTTTCGTTAGATGGTAGATCTGCTGTTAACCGAGCAAGTTATCGTCGTAGGTTTTCGCCACAGTCAGTTAATAAGCCAGTAACTGCTACTAGCTACTCCATCGCCGTTTGTGGTGTTCACTTGCTGGGTGACGCTAGCTGACCGATCGTTCGCAAATCACTTTCTACCGAATGAAAATTAACACTGTCAGCGGTGATTAACAAATCTACCAAGTATTTTAATAACTGATCTGCAGGCGTGTAAATATGACAACGCACTTTGTACAGCAAGTTTTCCACATGGTGCATGAAGACAAAAATAATGTAGCCTACATTGAATTTCTAATTATTATTAGGCTATTATTTTTTTCTTGTAAATCATCAAAACCAATGGAGAAAAGCCAATATACGCAAGGAGCCCCCAGAACCGATACTGATAACCACTGTCTTAAATGCCTAGCTTGTCGGTCTCTTAAATGCTAAAAACATGTTCCTTTCTAAATGCCAAGATGGTTAATTTCGTTAAATTCTGTGTGTGTGATTTCATCGTGTGTTGTATATTCAGCAAATGAACCTTGAGACTCTCAATTCGCTTCGTGAAACTGAAAAAGTGTTTATCCCAAAATCGGGATTATAGTAGCTTTGTCACATGCGTGAAGCATGGCCCAGGTAGACATTTATGGAATGTACACGACTGACAAGCCGTCAAACACGTCTGACAGATTGAATGTTTGCCGGTTAAGGTTAGCTAGCTAGTCAAATGGCTTGGTAGCCGAAGTTGCGAACTGTTCTAGCATAGGCTACTACTGGACTACCAAATATAGCAAGCTGATTACGCTTTCTGTCAAGTAATTATTTGGTTAACTAGGCTAAAGGAAATCGTAAAAATGACTCGGCTACCGAAAAACTTAAGAGGAGGATTATTTTATGGTCGTCTAGTGCAGCTGTAAATAGCACACGCCATAATGAAATCACCACGAAATGGGATGCCTGCATTTTCAGACTTAGCACAGGCGGACCGTGGCCGGAGCCGCAATGTCAAGGCCAAGAGGCGCCACCGCCCACCCCAGTGACCATAGACTGTAGCCCCTACTGTAGCTCAGTCCTCTGCAGTAATCCGGAAGTGACGCAAGCTGTACCTCATTGGTCCAGAACAAATATTGGCACTGTGCCCAAATGACGCAATAAATCATGAAATCGACCCATGGACAGTCATAAGACGAATAAAATACACCTATTATGACTATTTGTTCTTGTGAGAAAAAATTATTGACTTTGTATTTTGATCGCATTTGTACCGTAGACTTACATGGAAACCGGATATGAAAACACCTATACTGGAGCCATCCGTAGTGGCGCTAGTGAGCAACCAGGAACTACAACACCAGGAAATGAGCTTCAAAAACGAAGTCTGGTCACATTTTTGTACTTGATTATTACTCCCCACTTCCCATTTCACCTCAGCAATGCAGCGTTACGCCTCGGTGGATAATGAAGTACCGCTGCGTATCAGTGTATGTTGAGTGGGTCGGGGAGGGGTTACAGAACCACAAGCGCAAGGTCGTAGCATCTGATTCAATCCGAGGGATGTAGTTTAATTACCGAATAAATGTACGGTATTGTTTTGTATTAATTGGTTGTTTTCCGTAATTAAATTACAATAATATATATTAAAAAAAAAAAAATTTTGTCGCGTAGTTTCAGCTGGCGTTTGGTACCTGCGTATTTTGACCAAGAATTGCGTGGTTGGTACACAAAATGCGTGCAGGTTGGCAGGTCTGGTATTGACTCCAGTCCTGGAGGGTCGCAGCGTCTGCAGGTTTAACTCCAGTCCTGGACGGCCACAGCGTCTGCAGGTTTAACTCCAGTCCTGGAGGGCCGCAGTGTCTGCAGGTTTAACTCCATACCTGGAGGCCCATCTAGAAAAGCGGAGGTAGCCCAGTGACTGCAGAGAGCCTGATTGTTCTTTTTTATGGAAAGTGTGTGTTTGGAGTTTTGCTTCCGAGAGGACAGTGCCCCAGTACCCCGGGAATTCCCGATCTTAGCCGGATGGAATGGATTCATTTCCACTTCCTGTTTACATCACGACGCAAAAAGGACTCTCAGTGGAGAAGTATGGTAATTAGCCTATGACCAAGAGGGTTCAGACAGTGTAACAGGCGGTAATGCAGTGCAGTGCTGGGTCTGTAGCTGAGGTCCTGGCTCTTATTTGTGTTCACACTGATGAAAGCAAAGATTCTGACCCGATGAAGCAGGTGAGGTGTGTTGCCTGTGCAATCAGCTGCTTTAATTGATCCATTAAGATGGGAGAGCAGAACCCTGCGGAGCTGTCAGAGAACAGAACCCTGAAGAACCCTGCAGAACCCTGCGGACCTGCCAGAGAGAACCCTGCCGACCCGGTGGAGCTGTCAGAGAGCAGAACCCTGAAGAACCCTGCAGAACCCTGCGGACCTGCCAGAGAGAACCCTGCCGACCCGGTGGAGCTGTCAGAGAGCGGAACCCTGCAGACCTGTCAGAGAGCAGAACCCTGCAGAACCCTGTGGACCCGGTGGAGCTGTCAGAGAGCAGAACCCTGCAGACCCGGTGGAGCTGTCAGAGAGCGGAACCCTGCAGACCTGTCAGAGAGCAGAACCCTGCAGAACCCTGTGGACCCGGTGGAGCTGTCAGAGAGCAGAACCCTGCAGACCCGGTGGAGCTGTCAGAGAGCAGAACCCTGCAGACCTGTCAGAGAGCAGAACCCTGCGGACCTGCCAGAGAGAACCCTGCCGACCCGGTGGAGCTGTCAAAGAGCAGAACCCTGCAGAACCCTGCGGACCTGCCAGGACCAGGGCTGGCGTCTGCCAGATGTGGAGTAATAACAGAGCAAACAGAAATACATCAGCAATAATCACACTCAATCTCTCTGAACTACATTATTCTGAATATTCATAAGTTGTTGACATACGACGGCAGACAAAAATTAATAAATGGCAGTGCAAGCAAATAAAATATGCAAGTAATCTTAAATTAATATTTAAATGTCAGATGTGGTCTCCACTTAGTGTTTTGTGATTAAAAGTCATGCTCCCTTCCCACAAGGTGCCATCAGAGTTGTCCTCTTAATCTGTTCCGCTATACTCCCAGCTAGCCAATGAGGGCCCCTGTTGGAAATTACGAGTGCATGGGTGCCCCCCAGTGGACATGCGTGAGAATGCAGCTCCCCACGCACAGCCGTGTTTCAGGGCAGGGGAAAGGTTCATCACACAGTTAATGTGCACAGCCTTCTAGAGCACAGTTAATGTGCACAGTCTTTCAGAGCACAGTTAATGTGCACAGTCTTTCAGAGCTGTGTGTTCATGTTGCAAGCAGAGACCAGAGAGTTCTTCAAATGCTACAAGAAAAAAAAAAAAGAAAACACCCATTTAGTTTAATTGCTTTATTTATAAAAGGAAACGTATATACAGCTGAGACAAGGATACATCACAACAACACGAAACACACTCGCATTCAGAATTTCATAGTTCTGAGTTTATAGCATTTGGGCATTCAGAATTTCATAGTTCTGAGTTTATAGCATTTGGGTGTTCGGAATTTCATAGTTATGAGTTTATACCATTTGGGTGTTCAGAATCGTATAGTTCTGAGCTGAAGGCATTTGACACAAAAACAGGTCAGTAACAGGAAGCTCACACACCCCTCTTTGGTCTGTTACCATGGTGAAAGTAGCCGGTTAGCATGACCACCATCTTTACCCGTAACTGTGTGCGGTTCTCCAGACGCTAAAAGCCTGCTTGTCTTCCTCTATCCGGTGCCTCTTAACGCCGAAGTCCCAACACGCCACCGCTTTAATGTCCACTACACAGCGGGGCGAGGCAGCGCCTAAATCAGGCATTCCTTAACAGCACCATGTTTCAAACTGCGCGTCTCAGAAAGCCCAAATAAAGACTGCAGAGGAACGACAGCGTGGAGAGGGCCCGACTGTGCCTGGCCGTGCTAGACTGTGCCTGGCCGTGCTAGACTGCGCCTGACTGTGCCCAACTGTGCTAGGCTGTGTCTGACTGTGCTAGGCTGACAGCGCCCGACTGTGCCTGACTGTGCCTGACTGTGCCCGACTGTGCCTGACTGTGCCCGACTGTGCTAGGCTGTGCGGTTAATGCTGACACAATGCTGTCTCTGTGCACATTAAAAACCTTCTTCGCAGCCACGGCAGTCTTTAGAACACCACAGCGCTGGTACTGGATTAAAGGTCATGTAAAGTAAACATGTAAAAGATCAGTTTAGGATGCGTGTCAGTGTGTGTGTGTGTGTGTGTGTGTGTGCAGGTGAGTGTCAGTGTGAGAGTGTGTGTATGTGTAAGTGTCAGTGTGTGTGTGTGAGTGTGTGGGCAGGTGAGTGTAAGTGTGAGAGTGTGTGTATGTGTAAGTGTCAGTGTTGGTGTGTGTGCGTGTGTGTGTAAGGGTCAGTGTTGGTGTGTGTGTGTGTGTGTGCATGTGTCTGTGTGTGTCAGTGTTGGTGTGTGTGTGTGAGTGTGAGAGTGTGTGTAAGTTTCAGTGTTGGTGTGTGTTGGTGTGTGTGAGTGTAAGCGTCAGTGTTGGTGTGTGTGTGTGTGTGTGCATGTGTCTGTGTGTGTCAGTGTTGGTGTGTGTGTGTGAGTGTGAGAGTGTGTAAGTTTCAGTGTTGGTGTGTGTTGGTGTGTGTGAGTGTAAGCGTCAGTGTTGGTGTGTGTGTGAGCGTGTGCATGTGTAGTGCCTCGGGTTCGGAGGTGGGCGTGTCCTTCACTGGGGGGCGGGGCCTGGTCTGTCACATGAGCCGCTGCACGGCGCTGGACAGGAAGTCCTCGTAGCTCATGCGCACGTGGCCGGTCTGGGCGGTGTCGCGCTGGCGGAAGGCCAGGGTCATGGCCTGCAGCTGGGTGCACACCTGCAGGAAGCTGTCCAGCTGCAGGGCCCCCTGCCCTCCCCGGCCCGAAAAACGCCCCACCAGGCCCTGCGCAAACTGCGGGCTCAGGCTGTACCCCAACTGCGCCAGAGCTGCAATGACAACGAGGAGATCACAACCCGAAACCTGCACCCAGAATTACACCCCAAAACCTGCACCCAGCATTACACCCAGCATTACACCCCAAAACCTGCACCCAGCATTACACCCCGAAACCTGCACCCAGAATTACACCTAGCATTACACCCCAAAACCTGCACCCAGAATTACACCCCAAAACCTGCACCCAGCATTACACCCAGCATTACACCCCGAAACCTGCACCCAGAATTACACCTAGCATTACACCCCAAAACCTGCACCCAGAATTACACCTAGCATTACACCCCAAAACCTGCACCCAGAATAACACCCAACATTACACCCAGCATTCCCCCCCGAAACCTGCACCCAGAATTACACCCAACATTACACCCCGAAACCTGCAGCCATCATTACACACACAGTGCGGGAGACCCCAAAAACATACTGATTACACAGAGAGAGAACAGTGCCCAGGGGGCTTCAGAAAAAGTATAAGTATGCAAGCACACACACACATTCACACACACACATACACACTCACACACACACATGCGCACACACACACATTCACACTCACACACACACACACATGCACACTCACCCTGCTGCAGCTCGTTACCGCTGATGGACCCAGAGCGGTCGCGGTCGAACTGCTGGAACAGGCCTCTCCACTGCTGCATGAAGGCCCAGAGCGCGGAGAAGCCGAAGACGTCCATGCGGCCGGAGCCAGTCTTATCGAACATGTCTGCGCAGAACACACACACAGCAGCGTCACACCCAGAGCAGCGTCACACACACAGCAGCGTCACACACACAGCAGCGTCACACCCAGAGCACCGTCACACCCAGAGCACCGTCACACCCAGAGGAGCGTCACACCCACAGCAGCGTCACACACACGTCTTAAAGAGTTCGGCAAGTGTGTGTGTTTCTGCGACTCTGGGCTCACCCATGGCAATCAGGAGACTGTCAACAAACATCTGCACTATTCAAAAAAAACTTATCCGGGTGAATGACAACCTGATAAGCCAATAGGAGATGTTTAACAACTGCCCGGGGTGTATGGAGTGTGTGAATTTCACAACACTGGACAGCCGAGAATTGAAACACGGAAATCTTACATAATCGCCAAACTCTTTTCACAAGAGAAGGCAAACAGGAGAGATGTCACTGTGAAATGGAGGAGTGTGAGATGATTACCTTCCTTAGGGTCACATTCCTGTTTTCCTTCAGAGAGACCAATAACATGAGGAAATGGGGGGTGAGTGGGGCGGGGGGGCCATTTTAACCAATAAAGTAATGGCACAGTAGGAATGACTCAACCCAGGACTGCAGCAGCCTGTCACTAAAAGTGCACGGAACGGGACTTTACCCAGGATTCCACACAGTCTCTCACATTATCTATTTATGCAGAGAGCTGCTTTGTCTCCTAGCAACCCAGAATTACACCCACTGGCTGCCATACAGAGAAGCTGCTTTAACCCTGTGCTGCAGCTAAATTTCCACCTTTTAAAACATGTTTTTATTTTATTCCTAATTTTTACCATTTTTTTTACTTTAATAACTGCAGGTGTTTTTTTCCATTATTCCCAAACTATCTGTACTCCTTTTTCAGTTCGGTGTCCTTCACTCATTTGTCCATAGAGTTAGTCACTCCCAAAAGTCTCTCCTTCTGCGGTCTCTACCCCCTGCAGTACTCAGTGATGGTCAGTACTGTATTACCCAGTGGAGGTCAGTACTGCAGTACTCAGTGATGGTCAGTACTGTACTACCCACTGAAGGTCAGTACTGCAGTACTCAGCGATGGTCAGTACCCACTGAAGGTCAGTACTGCAGTACTCAGCGATGGTCAGTACTCACTGAAGGTCAGTACTGCAGTACTCAGCGATGGTCAATACCCACTGAAGGTCAGTACTGCAGTACTCAGCGATGGTCAGTACCCAGTGAATGTCAGTACTGCAGTACTCAGTGATGGTCAGTACTGCAGTACTCAGCGAAGGTCAGTACCCACTGAAGGTCAGTACTGAAGTACTCAGCGATGGTCAGTACCCAGTGAAGGTCAGTACTGCAGTACTCAGTGATGGTCAGTACTGCAGAACTCAGCGATGGTCAGTACCCACTGAAGGTCAGTACTGAAGTACTCAGTGATGGTCAGTACCCAGTGAAGGTCAGTACTGCAGTACTCAGCGATGGTCAGTACCCACTGAAGGTCAGTATTGCAGTACTCACTGAGCATCATGAGGCAGGTCTCGTCATTGAAGGTGGAGTTGTTGGAGTTGAGCAGGGCCTGTTTCAGCTCTTTCAGGTTGATGCTGCCGCTGTGGTCTGTGTCTACAGACTGGAACCACTGATAGGCCTCCGAGCTCACACCTGGAGGGATGTTACCTGCGCAGGAAGAGAGGTCAGGGTCAGGACACAGCTCCCCCTGCTAGCCATTACTCAACAGAACCGCTCATATCTGTTACATTCTCCAGCCCATTACAACAAGGCCCAATAGGCTTTCAGCAAGAGCAGGCGTGCAGTCCAGCACTAATCACCGCACACCACCCCAACTCTAGAACCAATCAGAGCACACCAGCACAGAAACAGTAACAATCACCACACACCTGCACAGAACCAGAACCAATCGCCAGATAGCAGCATCGAATCAGAACTAGTAACCACTAGGGCTGTGTATTGGCAAGAATCTGGCGATACGATACGTATCATGATACAGGGGTTATGATTCAATATATTGCAATATATTGTGATACTGTAAGCAAGGCGATATATTGTGATTTTTTAAATCTAATTTCAGGAAAACTGTCATAGTATAAAGAACACACCACCATATGCATAAAATCTGAGTAAAAACATTTTACTTGTTTACAGTCAAATGGCTGAAGATAGATTACAACACTGCTATCTAGCGGTTGGGGGTTCAAACACAACACAAAATGAACCACTGTCTGCCACGAATCTTTGCATGTAAACTATTAATTAAAAATCGATACAGTGTTTTTGAGAATTGATACAGTATAACAAAACATAATATCACGACACTCAAGTGTATCGATATTTTCTTAAACCCCTAGTAACAACACATCTGGACAGAACTGAAACCAATCACCACACACCAGAGCAGAACCAGAACCAATCACCACACACCAGCGCAGAACTAGAACCAATCACCACACACCAGAGGAAGGAAGTTCAGAACAGGAAGTCTCTCACCTGCTGGAGGATGCTGGCCGTAGTGACCCCCCTGGGGCTGTCCGTAACCCCCGTATGGCGCCCCAGGAGCCTGTCCCCCGAAATTTCCTCCTGCGGGGAGTGGCCCCCCATAGGGGGCCCCAGGAGCGCCCCTGCCGGCCCCAAACGGGGATGGGTACGATCCGTGGGGGGCACCAGGAGCTTGGCCTGCAGGGTACTGCCCTCCATGTGGAGGCGCTGTGCCCCCATACGGGTTGTAGCCTGGGGCAGTTGGGCCCCCATACTGCCCTGCAGGACCTCCGGGGGGCATCCCACCCCCGTAGGGGGCTCCTGGGGGTACCTGACCCCCAGGAGGGGGGTGCTGGCCTGGGTAGTTATGCCCTTGTGCAGGGTAACCCTGAGTGGCAAAAGAACAGCAACAATGACCCCTATGAACATCACAATCATCATCATTTTATTATTGTTACTGTTTATTTATTTATTTATTTTTGCAGAGTGCTTTTCTTGCATGGGGCACAGCGAGCTTTAAACTTTACAAGTATAGATAAAAATAAAACAGAATAAACATAATGAACAATGAATAAAACAGTAGGTCTAATAACGTTATTTACACAAGGTTTCAATCAAGTTTTTAAAAGAAAACAGAAAGAGCCTTAACATTTGATTTTGAAGAAGACATTCGGAATTATTACCATCAGTATAATCTCCCCGCTCAAACAAACGCGAAACCAGCCTCAACAACCATCTGATCTTTGGCATGAGCGAATTATTTGTACCCTCGCTGTTTTTATGTCTGCTAAAATTTCATGTTAATGCAGCTAGAACTTTCCAACATTTCCGGCTAAGACTGGGAAGCAATTGTCTAACTCGAAATATCTTTCGAGTTGGACAAGAAACTATTTTGGTAGGTTTAACATGATGCAAATGTTAAAAAGTGATAAAACACATAGATAAAATTTGTATACGCAAAGAGGACATCTCGGTAGTTTGCGGAACTCCAAGACAGCCCGCTAAACTTGCTAACTTGGCTAACGTAAGGCATTAAACTACGGACGTTAGGCTCAGTTCATCAGCGAGTCATTAGTTAAAAATTATCTGTTTAGCTATGATAACTGAAATGACATTTACACAGGAAAACGAGTTTGAGTCCACGGAAGTAACGTTTTGTGAACTTTATTTCTTACCCTGCAAGTTTAGTTAAATCACTCCGGAGCATCATAAAAACTGACCAGAATCAAATGATTCACTAACTATTCCGTTTTCATATAATTTAGAGAATATGTAAAATTATAATACAATACACAAGCAATTTTAGTATTTTATTTTTCTACTTGAAAACAAAACTGAACATTAGGCCTACTTTAAAACTTGTACAATTTTACGACCAGGAAGCAACATTTTACCTGTCCGTAGTGAAAACTCATTTCCAGTACGAATGTCTTGATGATGACGTAGTTTTGATGTTAATATCCAGGGTGTTTTTAAGAGGATTGGAGGAAGATAACGTCTGTCAAATATACGACTGGAATACGTATTTATGATTGGTTGTGAAGTTAGGGGCGTTCAAGTTTTTTTATTTTAGGGCGTTGTCTGCATTGTCACAGACTAACGGCGTCACCAATGAGAAAAAGAGGTGGTTTTTGTCGGCACCGGTCGTGAAAAGTTTCGATTGGGACGGAATATTTGGAAAAAATGACGCATGTAGCTCACCCAGCCTATTTTAAATACTCAAACAATGTCGCTTGTTAGCCAGATGGGTTAAATCGACGTAGGTAGAAAATGTTTTATGTTTTTAACGAGCGATATACGAACACAGTCGTTCACCAGCTAGATTCCAGGTTTATCCGAATCCCATTATTGGAGAGCAACCATACTATATCGTTTATAGTCAAGACAGAAAAATAAGTAGAAAACAAAGATATAAATATTACAATGCATTTGCTAAATACCAAAGACATTAAAGCTTGCGTCGAAGTTATGTTACCTTTCCTTCAAGCAAATTTCGTCTGAACTAGCGCTCTGTGTGCGTGTTCTAATGTGTTCTAAAGCGCGAGCTGGCTTAAACAGGAACACGTCATTCTTTGTTTTAGAAAACTAAATTTAGCAGTGCATGCCGGCATATGTGACACAAACCTGCGTCAGGGCATAGCATTATAAATGTAGCCTGTTGACTAGCACTCGCAATTCAGCCCGGCTTCCTGGCGGAATGCTGTTTGCGAGCTTCAGCCACGGCTATTATGCTTTAGGGTCATAACAAACGAGTGACTCAGCGAGCCTGAAACCCCCCGAAATTGGGCAAGGGCTGAAATTCGGGCTGTACGAGTGTTTCGTAAGCGGTGGAAAATGTAATCTGCGGAGGACCATAGTCACGAAGGTATTGCATTGGAAGGCGCTAATAATTTTTTTCCCTTTGCAGTTTGTCCTTGAATTTAGCTGAGGACCATCTCTTTGGTGCATGGACATTTTTTTCAGGAAAACGCATAATGCTGTTTAATCAGTGGAAACATTATATTACATGCTTTTATGCTCTTATGACGCTCTTTTACGTAGCATTTATAATTGCCTCCAATTATACAGCTGAATATATACTGAAGAAATGCAGGTTAAGCACCTTGCTCGCGGGTACAACGGCAGTGTCCTATCGAACCTGTGAACTTTAAGTTGCAAGACCAGTTCCTTACCCATTATACTACCTGAAAACATCATTCGAAGCTGGTACAGACTAAAGCTATACGGGTTTGGGGAACTCAGCGATTGAATGCGTAATCCACAGGGGAATAATTAGAAGGGCAAACACTGTGTTTCATTTTTATTTATTTCAAAAAGGTCATAAATAGAGATGCATTCGATAGACCAACAGTACAAAAATATTGTTCTGATATAATGCAAAGTATCACCGAAGACCATATTACACCTGTTTGTTATTCATGTGTTCACCTGTGGAAAAACTGAATTTGTTCACAGCACTGTTTTGGTTTGCACGGGACTTTTGGGACATTGCCCGGGGGCTTTTGCATACTGCGCAGGTGTGAGGGTGTGTCCTGCTGGAGACATTAAACACAACCTACCTGTACAGGTAACTGCTGCAAGCTGGGACAGGTGCAACCTTAAAATAGACAACTGTTGTGTAAGTTGTATATGGTAAATGGTAAATGGACTGCATTTATATAGCGCTTTTATCCAAAGCGCTTTACAATTGATGCCTCTCATTCGCCAGAGCAGTTAGGGGTTAGGGGTTAGGTGTCTTGCTCAAGGACACTTCGACACGCCCAGGGCGGGGTTTGAACCGGCAACCCTCCGACTGCCAGACAATCGGTCTTACCTCCTGAGCTATGTCGCCCCCCGTATATATATACATATATATATATATATATATATATATATATATATACACACACACACATTCATACACATACATCCATATCCAGTGATCCATATAGGAATTACAGCCCTATATCTGCCTATAAATATACATACACAGACACACACAGACACGTGTGCGTGCACATATAGTACATGTGCTATTAGATAGCAGGAGGCAGCAGATCACTTTTATATTGCATGTAAACATAACGAGAGAGTGAGAGTGAGAGAGAGGGAGAGAAATAGACTTGTATTTACACAAGATCAGTTATTCACAGGCGGGTGTCTGTTGGTGCCGGAGGTCCAGTTTCTCTGTGAAGGTGACTCGTGTGTCTCCCTGTACCTGCCTGCCCTGTGCGGTGAGGTTCTGAATGTGCTGCGGGTTCTGTGTGCAGGTTCTGTTCCCCCCGCCCCCCAGCTGTGGCTGTAAATCCGTTTTGGTCCATGGGGAACGTTTCCGTTGTGCGAGTGCTCCGGTGGAAATGAAGATGTTAAATGAGAAAATCAATGTGTAAATGGAGGCCGTAAATCTTGGGGAAATAGCGTAATGCAGTCTGTTTTTATCTCTGATTTTTTTTTCTTTCATGTTTTTCTCTAATTTGGGTCACATGTGCGTGTGTGTGCCACGGCTCTGAAACGCTTCTTAAATTTCCCAGAGTCCCCTGCTTCACTCCGTGGTTTCGCAGCAGAAACGGCGCACTCACTCCCTCAGAGCGCTGCACGCTGCAGAGCCCAGGCTGACCACAGGAGGCGCTCTAACAGCACTGTGTAGAGATGCCCAGCACAGCTGGCAAAAGCACCAGACCCAGCTCACACACGGAAACCCTGCGTGTTCAGACCCAGCTCACACACGGAAACCCTGCGTGTTCAGACTGTGGCTCACACACGGAAACCCTGCGTGTTCAGACCCAGCTCACACACAGATACCCTGCGTGTTCAGACCCAGCTCACACACGGAAACCCTGCGTGTTCAGACCCAGCTCACACACGGAAACCCTGCGTGTTCAGACCCAGCTCACACACGGAAACCCTGCGTGTTCAGACCCAGCTCACACACGGAAACCCTGCGTGTTCAGACCCAGCTCACACACGGAAACCCTGCGTGTTCACAGGACTCTGCGTGTTCAGACCCAGCTCACACACGGAAACCCTGCGTGTTCAGACTGTGGCTCACACACGGAAACCCTGCGTGTTCAGACCCAGCTCACACACGGAAACCCTGCGTGTTCAGACCCAGCTCACACACGGAAACCCTGCGTGTTCAGACCCAGCTCACACACGGAAACCCTGCGTGTTCAGAGGACTGGGTGCCGTCAGCCTTTACACGCTCTACACCTCAGCTGCTTTAGAGCTGTGAGGAGCAGGAATGGGTTACTGCACCTGAGATTCACCTGATACCTCTGCACCTTCTGACCCATCGCTCAGAACACCAATGAGAAGAGAAGAGAGAGAGAGAGAGAGGGACAGAGAGAGAGAATGGAACCCTCCAACAGTGCATTGAGTGAAACTTAAAAAAAAAACTAAGCAAAATGAACACCTTACATAGAGGTATTTAACGGGCAGACATAAAGGAATTCTGGGAAATGTAGTTTCCCCAGGGTTCACAGTCTGTTACAGTTCTGCTGAATGCAGGCTTTTGGTTAAAGCTGTCCGTTTGCGCTGATGCAGCGCGTCTCGTCCGGCTCTAAGCCATCTTCCCGGTCGCGGCGGCGGCTGTGGCGGCCTCCTCCATCTTCTCGGCCTCCTTGGCCTTCTTGGTTTTCTTGGCCTTGAGCGTGTCGTCGTCGGCGATGCCGCAGGTGGGCGGGGCCGAGGCGGTGGGGTCCAGCCGGTTGTACTCGGACCGGGGCCGGGCCAGGGCGGTGATGTCGTGGCGCTCGGCGAACAGCAGCTGCTCGTTCTCCCGCCGTATGCGCAGGACCTTGTGGCAGCGCTTGCCCACGAGGTAGGCCATCTCGCACAGGCACATGAACACGCAGATGGCGGACGAGGCCACCATGAAGATCGTGAAGATCTTCTTCTCGGTGGGCCGGGAGATGAAGCAGTCCACGGTGTTGGGGCAGGGATCCAGCGAGCACTTGGACAGGCGCGGCATGTCGTAGCCGTGGTAGATGAAGTAGAGGATGTAGAGGAAGGCGGTGTCGAAGGCAGCCTTGAACACCAGGCTCAGCAGGTAGGTCCACCACAGCCCGCCGCGCTTCTTGCCCGGGTTGGCGTACAGGTGCGCCCCGGGGTGCGAGGCCACGTACTTCCTGTCGCGCTCCTCGCGGTACTTGACGTGCGCCACCACCATGAGCGAGGGGCAGGTGACGAAGATGAGCTGCAGCGCCCACAGGCGGATGTGCGAGATGGGGAAGATGCTGTCGTAGCACACGTTGGTGCAGCCGGGCTGCCGGGTGTTGCAGACGAAGTCCTTGCTCTCGTCGCCCCAGACGCGCTGGGCCGCCACCACGAACACCAGCACGCGGAACACGAACACCATGGACAGCCACACCCGCCCGAACACCGTGGAGTACTTATTGACCCCGCTGAGCAGGCTCTCCAGGGCCGACCAGTTCATCTCTGCAGCGGAGCGGCGCTCGGATCCCTAAACCTGGACGGGGACAGACAGTCAGTCCCAAAACCCCCACAGAGAAGAGGAGCTCTTCCTAAAACTGCATGCTCCAGCCTAACACACCTTAACACAGATTAACACAGCCTAACATAGCCTAACACAGACTAACACAGACTAGCACAGCCTAACACAGACTAACACAGCCTTACACTGAGTAACACAGACTAACACAGTCTAACACAGACTAACACAGCCTTACACTGAGTAACACAGACTAACACAACCTGGGCACAGTCTCACACAGTCTAACAAGACTAA
>NC_049201.1:86085472-86087972 GCF_013347855.1 Anguilla anguilla
CAGTCGAAGGGTTGCCGGTTCAAACCCCACCCTGGGTGTGTCGAAGTGTCCTTGAGCAAGACACCTAACCCCTAACTGCTCTGGCGAATGAGAGGTATCAGTTGTAAAGCGCTTTGGATAAAAGCGCTATATAAATGCAGTCCATTTTACCATTTACCAAGTGGAGTCAGAGCAACCCAGCCCTCCAGTGGATTTAAAGCAACCCAGCCCTCCAGTGGAGTTAAAGCAACCCAGCCCTTTCACCCAGATAAGCATCCTGAACTCTGTGGATGCTGGCGAGCCATCCTGTGCACCTGTCTCAGGTCAAGGGGGGAATGCCGATGTGCACCTGTCCCAGGTAAAGGGGGGATGGTCAATGTGCACCTGTCCCAGGTAAAAGGGGGAAGGTCGATGATCACCTGTCCCAGGTAAAAGGGGGAAGGTCAATGTGCACCTGTGGCAGGTTCTCAGGTGCGTTGCTGAAGTGAGCTTAATCACTGACAAAACACACACTGTCTGTGAGCTTAATCACTGACAAAACACACAATGTCTGTGTGTATAATCACTGACAAAACACACACTGTCTGTGAGCTTAATCACTGACAAAACACACACTGTCTGTGTGTATAATCACTAACAAAACACACACTGTCTGTGAGCTTAATCACTGACAAAACACACTGTCTGTGTGTATAATCACTGACAAAACACACACTGTCTGTGAGCTTAATCACAGGCAAAACACCCACCGTCTGTGAGCTTAATCACTGACAAACCACAGTCTGTCTGTGAGCTTAATCACTGACAAAACACACACTGTCTGTGAGCTTAATCGCAGACATAACACAGTCTGTTTGTGAGCATAATCACTGACAAAACAGTCTGTCTGTGAGCATAATCACAGGCAAAACACACACTGTCTGTGAGCTTAATCACAGGCAAAACACCCACCATCTGTGAGCTTAATCACTGACAAAACACACACACTCTGTGAGCTTAGAGTCGTGGTGAGCAGCTTACGGCAGTGGTAAGCGAATGACCAGGAGCGTTAATTTCAGGCTGTAATGCCACAGTATTGCCTCTAGAGGGTGCTAACGATCTGTGACTGCTCAGGAGAAACCCGAGGTCTGGGAGCCGGAAACAAAATGTCATTATTTATGTCTGTACCTGCGAGGAGGAGACCGAGGCGGTCCTGGGGAGAGTAATTAGGAATGAAATGCTGTTTTTTTTGTGTCCGTTTGTTTGCCTGTCAGCGAGATTGCTGAATCCCCTGAGGTGTTTCTCCTGCTTTCAGTCGTCGGACTCGCTGGCTGCCTGTGGTCCACAGGCGGGTGGCGCTCAGAGAAACAGGCAGCAGACCCGCGAGCTCCAGCTGCAGGGCACCTGCGTGTCAGAGCAGGGCTTTAATGGGGATCGGCTCTGGTTAAAAACAGGCTGGGGATTAACACTTAACACATAATAAAAATACCCTTTCATCAGCATATTTTATATCAGTTCCTAAACGTGATGGGTTGTTACCCGCCCAGGTGTTGATTAAGCTCACAGACAGTGGGTGTTTTGTCAGTGATTAAAGTCACAGACAGTGGGTGTTTTGTCAGTGATTAAGCTCACAGACAGTTTGTTTTTTGTCAGTGATTAAGCTCACAGACAGTGGGTGTTTTGTCAGTGATTAAGCCCACAGACAGTGGGTGTTTTGTTAGTGATTAAGCTCACAGACAGTGGGTGTTTTGTCAGTGATTAAGCTCACAGACAGTGGGTGTTTTGTCAGTGATTAAGCTCACAGACAGTGCGTGTTTTGTCAGTGATGCCGTATTTCTGGATGTGAGTTATACCCCCTGGTGTTCACACTGGGAAAAAGAGAAAGATTTGCGCCACTGGCCCCACTTTGCCATGGAGGATCACTGTGAGTGTCCTGCTGATGGAAGTCAGTTAAAGATAATTATCTCTTTAATGACCCCCATTTGTCAAATGCATGGACCGTTAACCATCGCCCTTACACTTGTGTCACGTGACAGGTCTGTGACTGTTTGCTTGTAGCTGTTTGTAGCTGCAGGGTTATGTGGCATCCGGCTATGTCTGTGTAGCTGGTTGGGTCACGTGGTGTGTGGCTGTGTTTGTGTGGCTGGTTGGGTCACGTGGTGTGTGGCTGTGTTTGTGTAGCTGGTTGGGTCATGTGGTGTGTGGCTGTGTTTGTGTAGCTGGTTGGGTCACGTGGTGTGTGGCTATGTTTGTGTAGCTGGTTGGGTCACGTGGTGTGTGGCTGTGTTTGTGTAGCTGGTTGGGTCATGTGGTGTGTGGCTGTGTTTGTGTAGCTGGTTGGGTCATGTGGTGTGTGGCTGTGTTTGTGTAGCTGGTTGGGTTATGTGGTGTGTGGCTGTGTTTGTGTAGCTGGTTGGGTTATGTGGTGTGTGGCTGTGTTTGTGTAGCTGGTTGGGTCATGTGGTGTGTGGCTGTGTTTGTGTAGCTGGTTGGGTTATGTGGTGTGTGGCTGTGTTTGTGTAGCTGGTTGGGTCATGTGGTG
>NC_049201.1:86092972-86097972 GCF_013347855.1 Anguilla anguilla
TGTGTGTGTGTGTGTGTGTGAAAGTGTGTGTGCATGTGTGTGTGTGTGTGAGTGTGTATCTGTGTGTGTGTGTGCATGAGTGAGTGTGTGTGTGTCTGTGCTGTTTGTGAGACAGAGGTAGACAGATAGATAGAGAGTGCGATCAATACATTCTTCACTTTGCATTTAAATAGGCTTATTGACAAAGCAAAAGTACTTCAAAAGAATTTAAAAGATAATGTTCAGGTTTCCTTTTCTTTTTCCATGCAGACAGGAAGAGAATCATAGCAGAATGAAGTTCTCTGTTCAAATGAAACATCTCTGTACAGTCTCTTCAGAGAGAGTAATTTCATAAATTAAAAATGAAACTGTTGATATATATTACACACCAGCTCTTTGAAGGTCCCCCAGAAGGATACAGCTGCTCTGTGTTAAAATAGATTAGTCAAACACACACACACATGCACTCACACACTTACACACACACACACACTTACACACACACGCACTCACACTCACACGCGCACACACACTTACACACACACGCACTCACACACTTACACACACACACACACACTTACACACACACGCACTCACACTCACACGCGCACACACACTTACACACACATGCACTCACACTCACACACGCACACACACACACACATACACACACTCACACACACACACACACACACACGCACACACACACACACACACTTACACAGTCATCCACACACACTCACACACACACTTACACAGTCATGCACACACACACACATACACACACACGCACTCACACTCACACGCGCACACACACTTACACACACACGCACTCACACTCACACACACACACACGCACATACACACACACACACACACACACACACAGTCATGCACACACCCACACACACACACACACACCTTGTTCCAGATGACTGAAGCAGTGTATGTAATTAATCACAGAAGGCTCCATATTTCTGATAGTAATGTAGCTCCGTAAAGCTCACCCTCGGCAGCCTGTTTGGTGATCAGGCCCAGCTCACAGTTTACGGCCCATTTGCATTCGCCTTCATAGCGCCAGTCGCCAAGGCAACAATTCTTCCACTTGTTAAATACAGACTTTTTTCGGTTAAAAAATAGAGTGATGCACAGACATGGTTTTGATAGAGTGGAGTGATGCACAGACATGGTTCTGATAGAGAGTGATGCACAGACATGGTTCTGATAGAGAGTGATGCCCAGACATGGTTCTGATAGAGAGTGATGCACAGGCATGGTTCTGATAGAAAGTGATGCACAGACATGGTTTTGATGGAGAGTGATGCACAGACATGGTTCTGATGGAGAGTGATGCACAGACATGGTTCTGATAGAGAGTGATGCCCAGACATGGTTCTGATAGAGAGTGATGCACAGACATGGTTCTGATAGAGAGTGATGCACAGACATGGTTCTGATAGAGAGTGATTCACAGACATGGTTCTGATAGAGAGTGATTCACAGACATGGTTCTGATAGAGAGTGATTCACAGACATGGTTCTGATAGAGAGTGATGCACAGACATGGTTCTGATAGAGAGTGATTCACAGACATGGTTCTGATAGAGAGTGATGCACAGACATGGTTCTGATAGAGAGCGATGCACAGACATGGTTCTGATAGAGAGTGATGCACAGACATGGTTCTGATAGAGAGTGATGCACAGACATGATTTTGTAAACCAGCAGTGACCCAGCAGTGACCCTGCAGTGACCCTGCAGTGACCCAGCAGTGACCCTGCAGTGATCCAGCAGTGACCCTGCAGTTACCCAGCAGTGACCCAGCAGTGACCCAGCGACTGCTGTGCATGTTACAGGCTCACACGGTGGACCAGCCGGCGCTGCAGAGACTAGTGAGGTCTGCAGGCGGGTGATCCGCTCTGGCGTCAGCCGGAGCAGCACTAGTGCGTCAGAGGTGAGCCGGGCACCTCTGCCCAATTTAAAAGCCCCCTCCTCACGACGGGACTGGGCCAATTCAGGCCCACAAACACGGACTCCCGGTCCAGCTGGCCAATGGCAGAGCTGCAGCTGGAATCGTGTGATGCGCGCACTCAGAGCCCCCGCCCACACCCTTGCGCTGAGTGTCTGAGTCGCGCTGGAGCCCAGATCTGTTTTAATCCCCTCTGACCTCGAGACTGAACTTCCACCCTCCGCAAAATGCCAGGGAGGCGTGTCCCCCTCTCACCGTGCTCTTCTGGTATTTCGTGGTATTTCCGAAAACACGAGTTTACTTTGAGGGCACTTTTCAGACCTTAATTTCATTCCTGAACCATTACCAGAGCAAATTAAAATCATTCAGAGACAATTCAAAAGATGTGAAATGCATGGTTAGGCTCCATTACCACGCACAGGTCCACTGTGCTTAAATTATAAAGAGAAAAATAATTGCCCAGATGTGAACAGAAGATGCACACTTTTCTCATTCTTCTTCTTTAGAAGGCAAAGAAACAGTGGTTTAAAAGCACCTAGAATTGTCTGACACACTGAGGCTGTTAAAGTTAATTGACTTTGTGCCGAAGATGGTGGACCCTGGTAGGTATAATGGGCTGTATAAATGTACGCTAGTGTTAACCAGTGCTAATCGGTCTTTTCTCTGCTCTAATGTGATGGGAAACACAAGAATTAGGCCAGTTTTGCTCCCATTTTATGCGCTCCCTGCAACAGCGTGAAACGATTTTCATTTCAAAGGTGTGGTCTGATTAAAGAGAAAAAGAGAGTCGGTTGTCGATGCCGTTTGTTGAAGAGAGGTGATGTCGTGGGCAGTTTAAGAACGCTGGGATTTGAAAAAAGAAAAGAAAAAGTTTTTATTGCTCGCAGCGACATTTAGAAACAGCAAGTCGAGGAGCGGATCTGAACAGGTCGCCACCTCCAGCAGGCTGGAAAGGGGATGTGCAGAGAGAGTAATGTTAGCCTTTAGCCTCTGGCCTTTAGCCATTAGCCTTTATCCATTAGCATTTAGCCTTTAGCCTTTAGCCTTCAGCTATTAGCCGTTAGCCTTTATCCATTAACATTTAGCCTTTAGCCTTTAGCCTTTAGCTATTAGCCGTTAGCCTTTATCCATTAGCATTTAACCTTTAGCCTTTAGCCTTCAGCTATTAGCCATTAGCCTTTATCCATTAGCATTTAGCCTTTAGCCTTTAGCCTTCAGCTATTAGCCATTAGCCTTTATCCATTAACATTTAGCCTTTAGCCTTTAGCCTTTAGCTATTAGCCGTTAGCCTTTATCCATTAGCATTTAACCTTTAGCCTTTAGCCTTTAGCTATTAGCCGTTAGCCTTTATCCATTAGCATTTAACCTTTAGCCTTTAGCCTTTAGCTATTAGCCGTTAGCCTTTATCCATTAACATTTAGCCTTTAGCCTTTAGCTATTAGCCGTTAGCCTTTATCCATTAACATTTAGCCTTTAGCATTTAGCCATTAGCCGTTAGCCTTTAGCCTGCCGCTAATGGCGCCTCTTTCCAGTCTAGTTCAAGCTTCTGACTGTGAGCACTGATGGTACGATGTGTGTGTGTGTGTGTGTGTTTGAGTGAGTGTGTGTTTGAGTGTATTTGAGTGAGTGTGTGTTTGAGTGTGTTTGAGTGAGTGTGTGTTTGTTTGTGTGTGTTTGTGTGTGTGTGTGTGTGTGTTTGAGTGAGTGTGTGTTTGAGTGTGTTTGAGTGAGTGTGTGTTTGTTTGTGTGTGTTTGTGTGTGTGTGTGTGTGTGTGTGTGTGTGTGTGTTTGAGTGAGTGTGTGTTTGTGTGTGTGTGTGTGTGTTTGAGTGAGTGTGTGTTTGTGTGTGTGTGTGTGTGTGTGCGCGCGTGTGTATGTGTTTGAGTCTGTGTCTGTGTGTGTATGCATGTGTGTTTGTGTGTATGTCCTGTCCTTGCTCATTGCTGTATTATCTTTTCTCATAATAAGTTTCAGCACTGATCTTCATCCACATTCAACTGACACCTCCAGCTTTTTCATGCAACCCGAAGCTCTCGCTGTGAAGTGCGTCTCCTGTGAGGCATTCTGTCAGGTGCAGGAGAGTAACTTACTCCATATGGCACTCAGAAAAGCAATGTTTTACTCACAGGGTTCATGGGAGTCAACACATCTTTAGAGCCGTGGCAGAACTGAACATAGATACACAATAAACACGTCAATTCATTACTGCTAAAGAATAGTTCTTGAAGTCGTAGTGATGATTAATCTCTAATTAGGAAAAACAGTCGTTAGAAAGGAGTATTGCAAATTGGCCTTGACGAGTTATTTCAGTCAGGCATGTTATTCTCAATAAAAAGCAATATAAACAAAGATATGTGCGTTTCAGTGGCACAGTCAGAAGCACTGGCAGTCAGAGTGTTTCAGAGGGTTTCGACTGTTTGAAAATTTTAACCAATACACAGTTACGCATGGACATGTGATCCCCTGGGGAATCGAACCTCTCGAGGCCGGGTGGCGCTGGAGACGGACAGCCATTAAAACGCCAGGAGACCACATGAGTGACAGGGCCCAAAAAAGAGGAGGAGCCAGCTCTGAAGAAGAGGGGTGACTCTCTGAGGAAGAGGAGTGATGCTCTGAGGAAGAGGAGTAGAGCTCTGAGGAAGAGGAGTGTGGCGCTGAGGAAGAGGAGTGGGTGCTCTGAGGAAGAGGAGTGGAGCTCTGAGGAAGAGGAGTGGAGCTGTGAGGAAGAGGAGTGGGTGCTCTGAGGAAGAGGAGTGGAGCTCTGAGGAAGAGGAGTGGAGCTCTGAGGAAGAGGAGTGGAGCTCTGAGGAAGAGGAGTGGGGATTCTGATAGCAGTGAGCAGATGACTGTGATCACAGCTCACAGGGTGGGAGTCCGTATGGAACATCACTGCTTTTATAAGAAACCTGAATGTTTCTTCTAGCCTCCCCTGGGTTAGGGTTAGTGAGTGTGACCGGTGTTCAGAGGGAGGAGATTTCTCAGGAAGGAGGTCGCTGTGTGTCTCAGACAAGCTGTCTGGTCACATAGTGACACTCAAGAGGACCCAAAACCC
>NC_049201.1:86102972-86107972 GCF_013347855.1 Anguilla anguilla
CCGCGACCGAAATTTCGAACTTCTAACCATCAATAATGCTCCTGCGGGGGGGGGGGGGCGACTCGGGAGAGGGGGTGGGGGCGGGCGGGGGTAGGGCGACTTGGGGAGGGTGCTGGGGTGACTTGGGAGTGGGGGCGGGGGCTGGGGAGGGGGAGAGTTTTTTGTTTACCAGGAGATGGGTTCGGTCCGGGGGGGGGGTGGGGGGGTTTTGTCTGGGAGGGGGGTGGGGGGGGGGGGGGGGGGGGGTGGGGGGTTGGTCTGGGAGGGGGTTGGTGGGGGGGGGGGATTGGGGGGGTTGGTCTGGGAGGGGGGTGGTGGGGGGGGGGGGTCGGTCTGGGAGGGGGGTGGGGGGGGGGGGGGGGGGGTTGGTCTGGGAGGGGGGTGGTGGGGGGGGGGGGGGGTTGGTCTGGGAGGGGGGTGGTGGGGGGGAGGGGGGGCTTCGGTCTGTGCTTCTCTCTCTTGGAGCCACATTTTATAAGACATATTTTCCAAAGTAAACAAGTAAATAACGAAATTTTATAAATTCTAAATAATAATGCATTTATTGTAGTCAAATGATAGCAAATTCACGCCCCTGCACACACACACACACACATGCACACACACTGGCACACACTCACACACACACACGCACATATACATGCACACTCACACACACAGAGGTACACTGTCTCACACACACACACACACACACACACACAGGAGCTGCTCAATGTGAACCAAAAGACTCACTGACCGCCCCACCCCCCCACAGCCCCTCAGACCCCTCTCTGCTTTCTTTAGTACTAATGGAACATTTCTGAAGGATAAACTTTCATTTAAGATTAAAGCAAATGAGGATGGTTGCTCAGGAGATGGTTTCCCTGGAGATATACAGGTATGTTGCTTCCTGAGTAGTGCTTAAGGAGCAAATGGTCACAGCTGATTGGGCAGCTTGTGGAGCTAATGTATTTACAGCATCCGCAGCAGCTGGACGAACCCGGGGTTTGAACCCCCCCCCCCCCCCACTGTGGGGTACAGGCACAGATGCCTAATCACCATTCCACTCCACCGTCCCATTAAACTGCTGGAGAAAGGAGCAATCCCTCAGACGACAAACAAACGTCTTCATTAAATGTCACATCACGTGTTTTCCATCAGTGCGTGTGCATCTCGGCCTTCCTTCCCCTCATCTGCGCATTGCGCCCCCACCCCCCTCCCCAGCACTCGCCCTGCGCCCCCCGCCCCCCCGCCCCCCCGCCCCCCGCCGCCCCCCCCCCCCCCGCCCCCCCCGCCCCCCCGCCCCCTGCCGTGTTTGTTTCTCCTCCCTGATTAATTTGCCTCATTAAAGAATAATTAAACCGCGTTGACCATGCTGAGCAAAGATAGTTTATGGTTCTCTTCGGGCTGATGAAATTGCACCGTTAATGCTTTAATTAATAATTAATAGGCGATTGTACACTCTGGGTGGTGCACTGCGCAGTAAATGTGAGTTAGGAGCAGAGTTAACGGCGTTGACGTATTTCTGAGCTCTCCCGGCGTTGAGGCGCGATGCTAAGCTCTCGTTTGTTGTATTACACGCGTTCACACATTAGTGTGCAGTAAAAAAAAAATAGCAGTAAAAAGAAATGACATAAATAACGAAACGGATGAAAAGGAGGAAAGGGCGTAGATCACAGAGCGTAGGTCCCTGGTGCGCGCGGCGAGGTTTGACCTTGCCTAACGCACAGAAGCTGTCCTTCCTGAAAGGCAGTTCTCCTCAATTTGGCTATTTGGGCTGGTAACATGTAGGCCTACATACCGTATGTATATTTAGCATCATTGATTGAAAGCATACATCATGGATGCACTCAGACACATGATCCGTGATGTAATGCAGGGTCTTTGGGTGTTTTTGGATCTTTCAGCATCAGACACCCACACCTGTACCTTGACTAACTCTAACACTCTAACTCCTCAACCAGTCTAGTGTCATGTGACTCTTGATTTTCTGGCACCTCCCTATTGCACTTGGAACTTCATACGATGGACCAACACCTGATCCCACACACCCTGTCACATCCCCACTGTCTTACGGCGTCCCCCCCCCGTCCCCCCCCCCCCCCGTCCCCCCCCCCCCCCCCCGTAGAATCAGCAGCTGTCTTCTTCTCGAGACAGCATTTTTTTAAATTTTTTTTTTTTTACATGGTTCTAGATGTGAGTTTTTGGAGTTACATTAAGCCTGTGTTTAAAAAAAAACAAAAAAACATCTAGAACAACTGACCTCCTGAACTCACATTGGGGTGTAGGAATAACCCATCGCACTCACTTTTTACCAACTCTGCACCCGTGGAGAAACATGCACGGAAATTATAACACAAGTGGACAATATAGCATAAGTACCGCGAGGCTATGGCTGCCCAGGGGTAGAAAATGAACAAACACACAGGACTACTCCCGCAACTGTCCACGGTGCGACTAAATAACATCAGAGCCAAATTGGCATAATTATTAGCCTCTCGCTGTGCGTAGCCTGCCCTGCGATGGGATTGGCTGCTGCACACTGTGTTTCCATGGTCCCGGACATTAAGATATGCACCCTATTCATCGTTTGTACTTTTTGAAGTAATTCGCCATTTGTTTAGTTCACCTTATTCCTACTAGCTTGCAGTCATTTAACATTTGAGTCATGGTTTGCAGGCTAAAACAAATGTGATTTATAATTTCCCCGTTCAGCCGTATTTCTTTGATTGCCGCCGTCCAATTATTTACCCCCGCTCTCGTCCAGCGGCCATTGCTATGCTTGTTTCTTTTTGAATCTGTCCCTCACACCGCAGATTTTACTCAGCCATTTTACTTGAACTGTTCTTTTTTTTTTTTTTGCCTTGACTGATTCCTGCTGGGACTGAAAGGGGCTCACGTGGACAGCTGACAGTTGATGGAACGTTTTTTTGTGGCACGTTACCATGGCAATGAACAGGCGCATTTCTCAGACACTTCTTCAGTTTTTGCTTTACAGCAGAGCTGCCCAACCAATCACTGTGCCTTCTGATTTCACTCACTATCATACTGCCCAACCGTGTTCCTGGAGATCTACCATCCGGTAGGTTTTCACTCCAGCCCTAACAAAGCCACACCTCATTCAACAGCTAGAGATCTACCATCCGGTAGGTTTTCACTCCAGCCCTAACAAAGCCACACCTCATTCAACAGCTAGAGATCTACCATCCGGTAGGTTTTCACTCCAGCCCTAACAAAGCCGCACCTCATTCAACAACTAGAGATCTACCATCCTGTAGGTTTTCATTCCAGCCCTAACAAAGCACACCTCATTCAACAGCTAGAGATCTACCATCCTGTAGGTTTTCACTCCAACCCTAACAAAGCCGCACCTCATTCAACAACTAGAGATCTACCATCCGGTAGGTTTTCACTCCAGCCCTAACAAAGCCACACCTCATTCAACAGCTAGAGATCTACCATCCGGTAGGTTTTCACTCCAGCCCTAACAAAGCCGCACCTCATTCAACAACTAGAGATCTACCATCCGGTAGGTTTTCACTCCAGCCCTAACAAAGCCGCACCTCATTCAACAGCTGGAGATCTACTATCCGGTAGGTTTTCATTCCAGCCCTAACAAAGCCACACCTCATTCAACAGCCAGAGATCTCACCAAGCTGCTATTTAGTAGAATCTGGTGGACAACTGCTTTAGACTCAGCAGCGGATGTCTGAAGAGTCTGAATAAAATGGTAAAAAGTGAAAATAGCCATTTTAGTATGACCATCACAAATCCAGTTTTTCTTATTGAAAGAGCAATATGGATTTTTTGAACTTCAGGTTGTTAGCTGGCTTGCCACTCGGATGGGCACGTTAGCTAACTAGCGAGTTTGTGTCACCTCACGGCAGTGAGCTGCCTGAAACTAGACTAACATTGCTCGCCAACCCGCCTCTTTGCATCAGTTCTTGATTTGGAGCACGTTTCCTGTTTGTGGTTTCGTTTTTGAAGTGCGATTGTCCTTGTGGGCCACCGTACAAATGTAATGGAGTATGGTGGTGTTTAGGGAAGTCTGGGCTATACAAGTAAAATATCAAATTCTAAGTGGTGTAATAGATAGTCCCAACCCTCAAATAAGTTTAAAATAGTCGATTAGAGTCAGGGGTTCCCACATTTTCCATCTCAGGCCCCCTGAAGTCACCCCTGTGTGAAGGAGGACCCCAGCCTGCTGTGTTACTGTCTGCTGGGGACCCCCTCAGACCCCTGTACAGAACCCCTGGGCTCCCTGCACCCCTGTTTGGGAAACCCTGGTCTAAGTCACGTTCTGTGGTGTGTTCCGGTTTCTATGGAAACAGGGAGCGGGTGGGGGTTGCACCTGGGCTGGGTGGGACTTTCCCCTTTTGAAGTCAGAGCAAGGCCCAACTGTCAGAGTGTGGAGTCCAAATCAATGACATACACATACACACACACACACACACACACCATACATGCACACACACACCATACACACACGCACACACGCACACACGCACACACACACACACACACGAACACACACACACACTCACACCATACACACACACACATGCACACACACACACACCATGCACACACACAGACAGACACCATACACACACACACATACACACACATGCGCACACACACACACACACCATACACACACACAGACAGACACCATATACACACGCAAACACACACACACACCATACACACACGCACACACACACACACACAGACACACATACACACACACACACATCCTTTCTGGGTTAGCCTTTCTGTATCCAAGTACCGGGTCACTATTTATAAAACTTATCTTTTTCTTGTCTGGCTTTTAAATCCTTTGTAATTGCATGACCAGCGAAGCCTGTCTGTCGTGTGAGCGGTTTTTCGCCTGATCCTGTGTGTTTTAAATGGCTTTTTCTCACTGCTATTCTGAAGCGCTCTGTGTAAATAAGCTTGGTGGCCGGTCTCCCGCCATGCAGACCCGTCAGAGGATGGGGGACAGCGTGCCGATCTCGCCC
>NC_049201.1:86112972-86161961 GCF_013347855.1 Anguilla anguilla
GAAACGACCCCAGCTGAGTTCTGAAGGTTTGTCAGGTGGTAGTGATTGGACGTCAGCAGCAGGGAGACAGGATGTTCAGCAGGAAAAACACTGATCTGTCTGCCCGGTCTGCAGGATGTGGGTCTGAACCCAGCACCAGCAAGGAGTCTTACAGCCCGCCTGTCCTGCCTCTCTCTCCCTCTCCTTCCCTCTCTCTCTCCCTCTCTTTCTCCCTCCCCCCCTCTCTCTCTCTCTCTGTCTTTCTCTCTCTCTTACTCCCATGTAATTCTCACTGTTTTATTTCAGCTTTCATTCATTTAAAAGCTGATATATCCACTGAGAGCCTCATATATCAACCCAAAACCTTTCAAATGGAATGTGGTCCTGTATGTGTGTCTGTGTGTGTGTGTGCGTGCGTGTGAGTGTGTGTATGTGTGTGTACGTGTGAGTGTGTGAGTGTGTCTGCGTGTGTGTGTCTGTGTGTGTGCGTGTGCGTGTGAGTGTGCGTGCGTGTGTGTGCACGTGCGTGTGAGTGTGCGTGCGTGTGCGCGTGCGTGTGTGTGTGTGCGTCTGTGTGTGTGTGCGTGTGCGTGTATGTATTTTAGATCTCCTGTATGATGGGAAATGTAGTCATGCTTTCCGTTCACGTTTCATTTCAGTAACCACGCCGTGACGTTTTTATTGTAATTCAATTGCGGCTAATCTAAAATGATTATCATACTCCAACACCCCTCATAATGAAGATTTCATCGTGTACAACATCGCACAGCCCGTTAGCTTCCTCTCCGCCATGCTAACGAGCTTATTCCTAATTGCCCCTCCCTGTTTCCCGGTCCCGGGTGCGAGGCGGAGATTTGGGACGGCGTCCCGGCCCCGCTGGGGGATCGATGGCGCCCCCCTGCCATCGTTCGCGGGTGAAGCGGGTTAATTACGAATTCAGCTGCGTGCCTAATGCCTCAGATTACAGATGTTACTGCTTACCGCGTCGCTCTGAGGACGCGGTCCTTACCTGCGCTGCGAGACTCTGTATCAGTCCCTACGCCCTACCACAGCCCCCCCCCTCCTGCCACCCCCCCCTCCACCTGCCCCCCCTTCCTCCACCTGCCTCCCCCCCCCCCCCCCCCCCCTCGGTCACGTACTCTTCTCTGGGGGTGTCTGGAAACGCACGGTTGAGGCAGTCGCTCATGCTTTCTCCTTTGTGTCTTTTTTGCATATCGATAAAACAGTTTTCCAGTTAAAATAATTACTATTTTAAAAAATACAGATAAAATCAAATATATTGGAAAGTAATGGGAAGAGGCCGTTAAAACAAGCAGAGAATGTGGTATAGGTGTCTGAAAGCAGGCCAGCTAAAGGCCATGAGGAATAAATCAGAAAATGAAAAGAACTGGAGAAATAAAAGGAGGAAATAAAAGGGGGTTATAAAAAGCTGGGCTTTAAAAAGGGGGCGTTGTTTGTGCCGCTCTGATGTTCTCTGGGAAGGAAGCCGAAGGTTTAGGGGCTCCAGCGCGGGGATTGGGCTGCGGGGATGCAGTCAGAATCTGCTGATGAAGAAGATGTTTATCTGACGAGCCGCGGCCCTGGTTCCCTACGGGAGCGGCGGGGAGGAAGAGGTGCACTCAAGGGCTCGGCCTCGCAATTATCCAAATATTACAACTAATAAAAAAACTCATCTCAAAACTCGTCCTGAAACGAACCTGGAGCCAGCGTCAGGTGGTCAAGATCTGCTGCTGGGTAAAATCTGGTCGTTATAACTGGGCACAATCTGACAGTCATACCTGAGTGTAAAGAAGCAGTTATAACTGGGTATAAACAAGCAGTTATAACTGGGTATAAAGAGGCAGTTATAATTGCCTGGGCTGGTCAAAGTTGTGGGGGCTATTGTACTCCCCATTTTGAGAGAGACCAAGAACTCTGGGAACAACTATTGAAGCATGAATTTTATTGCATTGATATGGTAAAAAAAGATATATTAATGTATTTACAGTTAATCTATCTGGCCGACGGGCCGAAACGTAGCGCAATGTTTACAGAACTGGGCTTGAAACCCCAAGGTTGATGGTTTAATTCTTGCGTGGGGCGCTGGCATTGTAACCTTAAGCAGAATGCATAACTTGAATTGCTGAAGTAAATATAAAAGCTGTATAAATTGATTTCATGTTAAAAAGACTGTAAGCTGTGTATGTCATTCTGGATAAGAGATTCTGGTTACTGCCTTAAATATAAATCTACATAGCAAAAAAATAAAATAAAATAAATAATTCAATAAAAGGATAGAAAATGAAACTGCTTTCTCTTCTGTTTATACTCATTTAAGCAGGCCAGGACATCACACCGAAGAATGCTGGTGGAAATTGAAGTTCTGTTCTTGACCAGGCGTCTTCATGAATATTCATGGGCTGTGCGATACTGCTCAACGTTCTCGTTACCGACCGAAAGCTGGCCAGCTGGTTGCTGTGCAGAACGGTTGGCTCTGATCGCAAACATCGCAGAACACAAAAATAACTTCACTCACACATTTCACGTCAACACTTCTCTGATCCCACACACTGAACCTCTGCTCACCTCATTGTGCTTCTTCAACAGGCTTCCTGGTGCACTGTTAAGCCCTGCAGTGTGTAATGGGCCTGGAGCAGTGTTAAGGCCTGCAGTGTGTAATGGGCCTGGAGCAGTGTTAAGGCCTGCAGTGTGTAATGGGCCTGGAGCAGTGTTCAGCCCTGCAGTGTGTAATGGGCCTGGAGCAGTGTTAAGGCCTGCAGTGTGTAATGGGCCTGGAGCAGTGTTAAGGCCTGCAGTGTGTAATGGGCCTGGAGCAGTGTTAAGGCCTGCAGTGTGTAATGGGCCTGGAGCAGTGTTAAGGCCTGGAGCAGTGTTAAGGCCTGCTGTGTGTAATGGACCTGGCACAGTGTTAAGGCCTGCTGTCTGTGCAGTGTTAAGCCCTGCTGTGTGTAATGGGCCTGGTGCAGTGTTAAGGCCTGCTGTGTGTAATGGGCCTGGAGCAGTGTTAAGGCCTGCTGTGTGTAATGGGCCTGGAGCAGTGTTCAGCCCTGCTGTCTGTGCAGTGTTAAGCCCTGCTGTGTGCAATGGGCCTGGAGCAGTGTTAAGGCCTGCTGTGTGTAAGACCTGTGGTCTGAAGCCAGTTTTAGGTGCTGATGCACACTTTTAATCCTTCTACCTACAAGTATAAGCACTTAGACGAAAGCTGTCAGTGTGCCTTACAGCTCTCTAGCTAAGTACCGAGGCATGTGATGGAAAGTCTCTAGTTGGGCATTAGATGTAAAAAGCTCACCATCCAGACAGTTCTTGCCAGGCTACTGGATTCTTAAACTGTTTTCCTCCATAGCTTTAAACTCAGGTTCCGGCTCCGGCTCGGACATATCGGGCGTGCCGGTTGATTTATGGACACCATGTTTGTTTGTTCGCTTTTCTGGGAGTGTGGGCAGGAGATGGGAGGGGTGCCAATGCCACTTCTGTACAGTTAACCAATCAACACTAAGCATGTGGGAAAAAAACATGTACCCCCCAGAACAGCCTGTTCTGCTCGAAGGGTAAGAAACTCCCTGGATTTATATATTTAAAAAAATCTATTGCAATATTTCTCCCTTAAGAAACTTCATCCTAATGTTTAGTAGACCATGTGGAATAATATAAAGTTGATGAAAATGGTGCAGTAGGGGACCTTTAAGAAACTGTGTGATCTGTGCTGAATAATATTGGTCCAGAATGAAAGCGCTGATAAGCCCCTTTCACACGGCCCAGAGGACTGATAAGCCGCTCCCACACAGACCGGAGGACTGATAAGCCCCTCCCACTTAGCCCACTGGACTGATAAGCCCCTCCCACACAGCCCAGAGGACTGATAAGCCCCTCCCACAAAGCCCAAATGACTGATAAGCCCCTCCCATACAGCCCAGAGGACTGACAAGCCCCTCCCTCTTAGCCCACTGGACTGATAAGCCCCTCCCACACATCCCAGAGGATTGATAAGCCCCTCCCACTTAGTCCACTGGACTGATAAGCCCCTGCCACACAGCCCAGAGCACTGATAAACCCCTCCCACACAGAGGCCTTGGTATGCCTCTCCAAGAGCTCCTCCTTCATAGAGGAAATCGACCCTGAGCTACAGTTCCCATGTAGCTCCTATCAGTCATAATACCATACCACTACCAGTATTACTACTAATACTAATACTATTACGACTAATACTAACACGTAACAGAACATAATTAACAAGATGCAAGAAGAAAAAGCAAAAACGAATACAAATATGTTGAAAAGGAAGATAAAATGAAGATAAAACAGAAATTCCATAAAAAAAGAAAAAGAACAGAGGACTAATAATAAGAAATGAACGAAGATCGGATATAATGTAGTAAATGCATTTAACATTGAAGTGAGAAGTGACATTGACGCCGGTATAAATCCTCCCAGTTTGAAATGTACAGTAATCCAAAGTGATCTTTAAAAAGAGGGATTTAGTGGTGCTTTGAGGTTGCCTATGTAAAACTCTGAAGACGCTGATCCTGAAAGCTGCTTGTTCCCTTCTCATGCTCGGGATGATCTGTGACAGCAGGTGGGCCGGTGAGCAGTTGTGAAAATGGCAGTTATGCAGTTATGTATTTAGCTAAATTGTTCAGAGCTTTGAAAGAAAATTTCAAATGGATTCTAAAACTGGGGAAAGCGGAGCATAGGCCAGGAGGCAGGGGTGCAGCATGCTGTCTCTCTCAGATAATTAGTGCTGGAGGGCGCCCCCTACGGTTCAGAATTAGACCGTGCAGAACCTTCTCTCTGAAATTACAGTCTTACTCTCGAAGCAGATTATTGCTGTGTGATGATTCACTGCTTTTATGGATGAGTAACTGATGCGTTCAGGGACAGTTATAGATAATTATAAGGGACTGTCTGCAGGACAAAACGATGACTTCTGTTCCTCTCTGTTCCTAATCTGCAGAATGCAGTCCACTATAACAGAGCAGGGGACTGTCTGTGATCCCCGGGCTCACTCTGTCTGTGATCCCCAGGCTCACTCTGTCTGTGATCCCCAGGCTCACTCTGTCTGTGATCCTCAGGCTCACTCTGTCTGTGATCCCTAGGCTCACTCTCTCTGTCTGTGATCCCCAGGCTCACTCTGTCTGTGATCCCCAGGCTCACTCTGTCTGTGATCCTCCGGCTCACTCTGTCTGTGATCCCCAGGCTCACTCTGTCTGTGATCCCCAGGCTCACTCTGTCTGTGATCCTCAGGCTCACTCTGTCTGTGATCCCCAGGCTCACTCTGTCTGTGATCCCCAGGCTCACTCTCTCTGTCTGTGATCCCCAGGCTCACTCTGTCTGTGATCCCCAGGCTCACTCACTCTGTCTGTGATCCCCAGGCTCACTCACTCTGTCTGTGATCCCCAGGCTCACTCACTCTGTCTGTGATCCTCAGGCTCACTCTGTCTGTGATCCCCAGGCTCACTCTGTCTGTGATCCTCAGGCTCACTCTGTCTGTGATCCCCAGGCTCACTCTGTCTGTGATCCACAGGCTCACTCTGTCTGTGATCCCCAGGCTCACTCTGTCTGTGATCCCCAGGCTCACTCACTCTATCTGTGATCCACAGAACCCAAACAAACTAAATATACCGTAAGCCAGGTGCAGGTTAATTAGGAGGCCCGCTCAGACAGCTGAGCCCTGTGCATTGTGTGTCCGTCAGACACTGAACAATGAGGTGCTGTCTGCGATGCTGAAATGTGTCCTTCCCTCTCCATGGTACCGAACCACATGACACTGTCCTTGGTGCTGATCTCTGATGAACAACTTTCCTATGTGTGGTGAAACTCATACTGCTGTCCTTGGTGCTGATCTCTGATGAACAACTTTCCTATGTGTGGTGAACCTCATACTGTTGTCCATGGTGCTGATCTCTCTGTGCTGATGAACACCGAGGTGCTCTTTACTGCGATCCTGGCTCTCTCCCTGGTGCTGAGCAGGTGTCAGCAGATCTGTAGCACTTTCGAAGGGGATGGGTCGCATGCTGTGAAGACGCACTTTAGAAGGGGATGGGGTCATGTGCTGTGAAGACGCACTTTGGTGAAAAATGAGATACGCGTGCAGCCAGAGCACAGCCCACGATGTTGAGCCCTCACAAGTTTAAATATTAAACTCCAGCTTCCTGCTGCATCAGCAGCTGCCCCGGCTGCCTTCCCGTAAGCATGCGCCTGCTGCCCTACAGAGGGAATACAGGGATCATAACCCGCTGCCCTACAGAGGAAATACAGGGATCATAACCCGCTGCCCTACAGAGGGAATACAGGGATCATAACCCGCTGCCCTATAGAGGAAATACAGGGATCATAACCCACTGCCCTATAGAGGAAACACAGGGATCATAACCCACTGCCCTATAGAGGAAACACAGGGATCATAACCCACTGCCCTACAGAGGAAATACAGGGATCATAACCCGCTGCCCTATAGAGGAAATACAGGGATCATAACCCACTGCCCTATAGAGGAAACACAGGGATCATAACCCACTGCCCTATAGAGGAAACACAGGGATCATAACCCACTGCCCTACAGAGGAAATACAGGGATCATAACCCGCTGCCCTACAGAGGAAACACAGGGTTCATAACCCACTACCCTACAGAGGAAACACAGGGATCATAACCCGCTGCCCTATAGAGGACATGTAGGGATCATAACCCACTGCCCTATAGAGGACATGCAGGGTTCATAACCCACTGCCCTATAGAGGAAACACAGGGTTCATAACCCACTGCCCTATAGAGGAAATACAGGGATCATAACCCGCTGCCTTATAGAGGAAATGCAGGGATCATAACCCGCTGCCCTATAGAGGACATGTAGGGATCATAACCCGCTGCCCTATAGAGGAAATACAGGGATCATAACCCGCTGCCCTACAGAGGAAATACAGGGTTCATAACCCGCTGCCCTATAGAGGAAATGCAGGGATCATAACCCACTGCCCTATAGAGGAAATGCAGGGATCGTAACCCACTGCCCTATAGAGGAAATACAGGGATCATAACCCGCTGCACTATAGAGGACATGTAGGGATCATAACCCACTGCCCTATAGAGGAAATGCAGGGATCATAACCCACTGCCCTATAGAGGAAATGCAGGGATCGTAACCCACTGCCCTATAGAGGAAATACAGGGATCATAACCCGCTGCCCTATAGAGGAAACACAGGGATCATAACCCGCTGCCCTATAGAGGACATGTAGGGATCATAACCCACTGCCCTATAGAGGACATGCAGGGTTCATAACCCACTGCCCTATAGAGGAAACACAGGGTTCATAACCCGCTGCCTTATAGAGGAAACACAGGGTTCATAACCCGCTGCCCTACAGAGGAAACACAGGGTTCATAACCCGCTGCCCTATAGAGGAAGTACAGGGTTCATAACCCGCTGCCCTACAGAGGAAACACAGGGTTCATAACCCGCTCTGTGCACACTGAGCTGCAGATCTGCACTGGGATTAAAAGCTCGCTTCTCTCATAGGTGAGCGGTTTTTTATGTGGAATACGATCTGAATTTTTCATGGCGTGTGGGGAAGTGAAGAGGAAGCGGGTATTAGCGGCTGATCTGAGCTTCAGTCACAGAACGGCAGACGAGCGGGACTTCCCTGCCCATCCTGCCCGACGCTGCCTGTGATTAGCATCCTGATTTCACATTTCCTTTGAAGAAAATCAAACACACATGAACATTAATCCCTGGAATAGCAATAAAACATTCAATTATATAATGCATATTCTGGAGCTCTGGAACCTTTTGAGGATTCTCTCTGAATCCAGGCAGGGTTTTGGTTTTTATAAAAGTGATTATAAATTAATTAAGACGAATAAATCCATAAGAGTAATAAAATGTGTTTCTTGTGGTCCTTTTTTTTGCGCATTCCTGCAGATGAGAAGTTAGACTGAAGCCCTGACTCACTGCGATCATTACATCCAATGACACTTTGAACAAGCAGGGGCGTTAGATCCAGCGTCCTGGTCACTTCTCACCACACTGTCTCTCTACACCTGGCAGCCTAATCACCCCCATATCTGATCAGAAACACAATCTCTTCCGTTACCCTTCCCGCCCACATTGATTCTGCAGGTCATCGCTGCAGAGGGAGCCGATCGCTCACCTGCCCTACCTGCTCTAATCCAGATAAAGCAGTGCGAACCTCTCAAATGTAATGTGGACATGACGCAAGGGAAACATCGTAGGTGTGACAGGAAGCTGGTACAACGCTCTGGATAAGACTACCTTCTAAATGAACGCAATCTTATAGACGATTGCATTCTGTGACATGGTTTAGCACCATGGATACTTAAGTAAACATTTCAAGAGAATTTAAGGGATTTATCAGAAAGTCCCAGGTTGTGCAACTGTGTGAGAATCGCATGACGTTCTTGTTTGCATGGGCATGTCTTTGTAAATGGATCCAACATGAGTTTCTCTTCATTGCCCTCAGTTCACAGCTTTTGTGTTTGACTTGAAAAGCCACAGTTCAGAAAATAAATGAACAGCCGCAGCAACAGGAACCAGACCACTCAATATAAATAACAGTGTAACAATAATTACAGATGTAATGTTTGTCACTGTAGTTTTTCTTTGGGATGCAGGAATGAATTTCCTCTCTCTGAATTAACTGAACAATTTGAGGTTTTTCATATTATATGAAAATATAAGTTACAAGTTTGGTGTTTATTTTAATTGGGAGGCGCGGGGGAAGGATGTAGTTGTGTTTGCAGCATTTTTGTTTTCCCAACATCTTATCTATAAACCAGGTATAACAGGTTATAGCCCCTGATGTTACCGCTAACAGGTATTAGCCCCTGATGTTACAGCTGACAGGTTATAGCCCCTGATGTTATCGCTGACAGGTTATAGCCCCTGATGTTACAGGTGACAGGTATTAACCCCTGATGTTACCGCTAACAGGTATTAGCCCCTGATGTTATCGCTAACAGGTTATAGCCCCTGATGTTACAGCTGACAGGTTAGAGCCCCTGATGTTACTGCTAACAAGTTATAGCCTCTGATGTTACCGCTAACAGGTTATAGCCCCTGATGTTACCGCTAACAGGTTATAGCCCCTGATGTTACAGCTGACAGGTAATAACCCCTGATGTTACAGCTGACAGGTTATAGCCCCTGATGTTACAGCTGACAGGTTATAGCCCCTGATGTTACCGCTAACAGGTTATAGCCCCTGATGTTACCGTTAACAGGTATTAGCCCCTGATGTTACAGCTGACAGGTTATAGCCCCTGATGTTACCGCTAACAGGTTATAGTCCCTGATGTTACCGCTAACAGGTTATAGCCCCTGATGTTACCGCTAACAGGTTATAGCCCCTGATGTTACCGCTAACAGGTATTAGCCCCTGATGTTACAGCTGACAGGTATTAGCCCCTGATGTTACCACTGACCATCAGAGCATGAGCTGTCCCAGACACACACATGCAGAATCTAGCCAGAGGGGGTTAGGGACGGGGCTAGGGGGTGGGGCTACGGGAGGAGCCTGTGACAGCCTGATCAATTTCCCTGTGCCCAAGATCCCCAACCTTCACCCCAAAAGAACCCAAGCAGCATTCCAATTCGACGATGAATAAAAAAAAATCTGGCCATATTTCATTGCAGAAACATTCATTCATTTTCCGTTAAAAGCGCTAAAAAAAGATCAGAGGCTGGTTGTGACCCAGTTCCCCTTCATGCATAAGTTAATTTCCCAGCTCCACCTTACCGCCCCACACACAGCACTGCTCCAGGTTCTGCCGGAACCGAGAGAATCGGCCCTGCAGTGGTCCTCCAGCCAGCCCTGCAGATGAAGCGTTTAAGACGAGGGTCCTGGCAGTGAAATAATTCTCAGCCGCTGGTGAATGGCCTTTCCGCCGGTGGGCCGCCGGTGGGCTGCCGCAGAGCCGCTGCAGAGCCGTTACGCCGAGCGGCAGCAGACCCGCGGCGGGAGCAGATGGCGCAGGGATAGGTGCTCGCTCGCTCTCTCACTCGCTCCACGATTACGTTTGTGTTTTGAGACAAAGGCGCCAAAACTGCTGTAATAATTCAGCAGTTATCTCCCCCCAGAGAGTGCCAGCTCGCACAGAGGAGGAAAACACGATAATGGCTGAGAACAGAAGTGACATCACAGCTGCAAATGGAAGTTCTGCCGAGAAATATGGCAGTGCCAGTTACCAACACTCACAATCATATGTGAGCATGCTATATTAATTACATACATACTTCTGTATTAATTACATACATACTGTCATATTAATTACATATATGCATACATATAATTACAGTCCTTTAGAGCAGAGCTCACCCTTACATATAATTATATAGTTCTAGCTGTCAAATGTTATATCTTATCAGCCTGTTGTGTTAGATTTTCCTGAATTGGTGCATTACATTTAAATACTTCCTTTAATCCAGTTCAAAGGTGTCTGAGAGCTTTATGATTAAAACTGGAGTGACTCACATATGAAATGCAGCTCCCAAATGGGTAAGGAGGCCATTTTGTGTCAGAACACATCAGCAGAGAGGCTGAAGTTCGGGAATTTGGAATTTTGGAATTGGGAAATTTTGGACACCGGTGTCATCTGTCCGACAGACTTCCGCAAACAATCAATAACAACAGAGTCCCTCTAGACTATTTCTGATAACAAGCAAAATAAATAACAAGTAAATTACGTTAGCTAGCTAGTTAAAACTATGTCTAACCAGTATTATTTGGGCTTACCAGTCGAAGAAAAGAACCTTTACTTGGCCAAACTCAAATGCGATAACGTTACACTACCAGAAAAACATGACAGAAACAGTATTGCACCTTGCTGAGCATCATACATTCCTTGCATAATCCATAACTATTCTGGTTACATGCACATTCCTGTGTAAAAAGTGCACTGCTTAAAAACTATGATTATATGAGACACAGACTGGGGCTAGTAGTGGGCAGCATGTGTAGCCAATACAATTACTGTAGGTTATTTATTTGTATAGCATGCATTTATGGAAAAACATCGTGGCTCTTAATAGTTTGGGTCATCTTGCTAAGTTACCACAACAAAAATGACCAGGCAATGTAGGCTAACACTGAAGTCATTGGAAACAGGTATCATGACGTTCAAAACGTAGCTAAAGCGTATCTACTAGAATTGATCTAACGTTGCTGTGTATAGTGCATACAATGTTAGCTACGTTTAGTTAGCTAATTGTTCATAACTATTGAAGGCATGTAACTGGTCAGCTAGCTAGCTATCGCTTATCATGAGTTGACCTGAAACAAAGTCCGACCACCTTCGTTCGACAGACAGGAAAACGTAAACTGATTTGCAACTATATATGAAATAGGCGAAATATCGGTAACAACCTGTACCTAGTTATGTAGGGAAAATGTCCTTGTTATCCTCCCGTGGTTATTTTTCCAGTACTTTAACGATTTTTTTTTTCTGTGCCAGCAAATAAGTCAGAGGTGGTCCAGTGCTAGCTTTTGGTTGCTAAGGGGACGTGTATCGACCACCCCATATAAATAAATAGAACTTCATAAATAAATTTGCTAGCATACTGTATAAGTGTCCTTCCTATCTTGTGTATTTGAGGTTAATATGAGAAAGGGTGGTCGCTATCAGCAGGTCTAGGAATCCGTAAATATTCAGTTGTAACCCAAGTCGCAGGACGCAACGTCTGCGCCATTGGCTTTAATGGGTCGCGATGAGATAATTACAAGCGTGTTGCTTGTCTTAAAGTTGATATAGCCTAGTAAATAAGGCTGTATTAGTATTACTAAATGTGTATGTATGAAGTTGATTTAAAAAAATCTATAGTTTATTATGTGTATTTTTACAGGACTTACATTTTAATAGGTAACAATGTCCACGGTTATTTCTCAAAAATACGAAGTAACAAAAGCACCAGCTATAATAATCGCAGGGATTCAAGCAATTCGTTTCACAATTCCCTAATGGGATTACAAAGTTAAATGATGTATTTTTACAAATTTTTGAAATGTAGTTTGTTCCTGAGATCAGGTTGCACCCCACAGCACAACAACCTGAGCCCAACGTCAGTCTGCTCATCAGTTTAACTTTCACTCCGTTTGTAATCGGTGCCGTATTAGCCAGTAAACACGAACCCAATAATAAACAAACACAGAGCGGAAGTTAATTTCAGGCCAAGCGTATAACCTTGGCAACGCGCGTGCGTCCGATGAAAGCGTCTATGAAACGTTTAGAAAGGTAATCGGGAAAAATTTAAACCGTTAAACAGTTGCCATAGTAACGGATCAGCGCGTGGACAGCCTACGTGTTGCGTTTAACTCTCCGGTTTGTAATCGCTCCTCGTCTGATAGAGATGCCAGAGTCAAGCCAACACATTAATGACAAACGTCCAGATAGGTAGACTCTCACCTTTCTTTATTTTTCTATGTCCAGGAAAAAAAACAAAAACATTTGAACATATTTTCACATGACTTTGATAAAACTTTATCTCAACATTTCTTCCCACTCTCCGCGTGTACATTCTGATATGGTTGTGTTTATATTTGTAGAATAAATGATAAAACATGAACAGTGGTAGAGGGGAACCCTGAAACAGAGCTCGTGCATCAGAGGTCTGTGATCATGGCTGTTTATTCTTTTTTTAAGCCTCAAATGCTGACGCATGACAGCCCTGGAACACCCAAACGTCGGCGGTTAAGCGCTCTAGAAGGGCGTCTGGCTGCGTGCTTTGATGACTAAGCTCTCTGACAGTACACGGGCTCCCAGGTAAACACGACGCTAATGTCACCTTCTGCCGCGCGAGCGTGCGCGGAGTATCTCGCGCTCGAGCACGGCGAACCGAAGCGAGCCTCCTGAACGTCGCGCTTTCTGCTCACGTTCGCGGCGCGGATGAGTTGTGTACTTTTCGTTATTGTGTATTATTAAAACTGCGTTATTGTGTATTATGAAAAGTGCATTATTGTGTATTATTAAAACCGTTCAAGTGCAATGTGCATCTCGCTTTATCCTGAGCATTAAACCTGCTCCCAGCGGTGCTGATTAGCATTTGTCACCGCGCGAACGGCGCTTGATTAATTCGGCGTTAAATGAATGATTAACGACGGACACCTTTGAAGGCTGCCGCCGTCCGTCTCTGAGAGTCTCGTGCGCGAGCCTTTCGGCGCAGATTGATTAGCGCTCCAGAACAGAGTCATTATCCATGCACGAGCCATTGTGTGCGCTGTCAGGGATAAGGCATATTTGCTCAAGCTTCACTCTCGTGTACCCCTAAGACAGGGATCCGTGTGTTTGTTATAGAACAAAGACTGTCCAAGCTAAATAAAACCATTCACTCGCTGCTGATTTTTTCTTGCTTGTTTAACCTCTGTTAGACTCCCTGGCATTAGAGAATAAAGAATAGAGAATATGTAAGGTATAATACACGACAAGGTGGTCAGCTATCAGGAAATAAACCGCTGTAATTTCTTACAAAATGAATAAAAGTACAATTAAATGAAAGGTGAGAATGTGCTCTTTAACCTCAAGTAAATTGCTTCATTACAAATCTAAAATTGAGGATTACAAAAAGTAAGTTAATTTAGTTGATATGGTTCACAGGTCACGGTAACCAGGTTAACTTCTGTTTCTATGATGAAGCCAACACGTAGCCCAGGGAGACAAGGGCTTCCGTTCCGTTGCCATGGTGAGGAAAGGGGTCAACTGTTCCAGCTTGATAACGCTCTCTGAAGATCTGGGTTAGCCAGCGTCAACAACAAGGTCCCCGGTCAAACAGGGCCTCAGTCTGTGGGGGGGGGGGGGGGGGGGGGGGGGGGGGGGGGGAGGGGGTGGGCGCTTAATTGCTAGCGGGGGTCACGTCACTGCCTCGCACCCGGGGTGGGGGAGTCGGAGCGTTTAGGCTAATTGCAGCGCTAATGGGACGGGCGCAGTAGCTGTTACCCCTGCTCAGAGGCTCCCCCCCCCCCCACCTCTAATTCCTCCTCGAAATTCATAAATGTTCTCCTGCTCCCGGCTGCGTCACCGGCTGCCGGTTGGCGGCTCATGACTGTCTCTGAGGCAAGCGGGTCACCTGCCTGCTATGAGGTTCGAAACGTCATGGAGATGTTCTATATTTACATTCCAGCCATACGGCGGTGAAGCGAAACTCATAGCATGTTCCACCCAGCCTGTGATCCTGTGCTGCGTCTGAAGCTCCTTTTCTAATACAGTACCTACTTTTATCTCCCCTGGCAGCAAAGCTAAAACATTCTACAAAATTCTGCAAAGTTCTACAAAATCCTACAACATTGTACAAAGACAAACAGACACACACACACTTACACACACAAATATGCACACAGACACACAAGCCCACAAATTCACACACATACGCACGCACACTCACACATGCATACACATACAGACACTCACACACACACATACAGACAGACACACACACACACATACACACACTCACACATGCACACACATACAGACACACACACACACACACACACACACACACATACAGACAGACAGACACACACACACATACACATACTCACGCATGCACACACACACACAGACACACACACACTTAAGATTGATGTAACAGGTGCCTTCAGTGCTTCAGCTGAGGCCGAATGTGCACTATCAATGTTTCAGTGTTTGTTTTATGATTAAACACAAACTGAGACAAGGCAACAGCCATCAATGTTTAAGTATTATTGTGTGAACAGAGAGAGCAGGTGCTGTCAGTACACAAACACAGAGACACCACAAAGAAATGCTGAAACATTGTTAGGGCTCTGTCTGTTTGAATTTATTTGTAAACATCTCTTGTCTTCTCACATTGATAGGTCACCTGGCCCATAAGAGGCAGGTTGGTGTGGGGCAGGGGTAGGGGCAGGTTGGTGTGGAGCAGGGGCAAGTTGGTGTGGGGCAGGGGCAGGGGCAGGTAGGTGTGGGGCAGGGGCAGTTGCAGGTAGGTGTGGGGCAGGGGTAGGGGCAGGTTTGTGTGGGGCAGGGGCAGGTTGGTGTGGGGTAGGGGCAGGTTTGTATGGGGCAGGAGCAGGTTGGTGTGGGGTAGGGGCAGGTTTGTGTTGGGCAGGGGCAGGTTGGTGTGGAGCAGGGGAAAGTTGGTGTGGGGCAGGGGCAGTTAGGTGTGGGGCAGGTACAGGGGCAGGCTGGCGTGGGGCAGGGGCAGGTTGGTGTGGAGCAGGGGCAGGTAGGTGTGGGGCAGGGGCAGGTTGTTTCGAGACAGGGGCAGTTAGGTGTGGGGCAGGGGCAGGTTGTTCTGGGATAGGGGCAGTTAGGTGTGGGGCAGGTTGTTCTGGGACAGGGGCAGTTAGGTATGGGGCAGGGGCAGGTTGTTCTGGGACAGGGGCATTAATACGCTGGTCTGACCCTTTCAGCTCATGGTTCTGGCAGTTTCTCTCATCTGTAACCTGAGACACGCAGGTAACACAGGAAAGCCATGCGAGGGTCAGTCCTAATTATCATAGAGTTTTTCTCTCTGTTATTATCTGCTGCATTACTGCCATTTCTTCTACATAATGAGCTGAATTGTTATGTGTATAATGTCTATAATTTCGCCCTTCTCTTTCCATCCCATTGTCCACGTCCTTCCCCTATTATCTCCAATCATCCTCCTCTCCTACTTTCTCTCCCTGCCTCTCTACCTTTCCTTCCCCTCCCCCCTTCTCACTCACTGTCTTTCTACATTCCCTGCCCTCCCTTCCCCCCTTCTCTCTCTCTCTCTCTCTCTCTCTAACTCATACTCTCATATACTGTGTATATACTCATAAGTGCCATCATGTTTGAGGAAAAAATACTTTTTTCCCCTTGATTTGGGTCTGTACTCCACAAACAGGGTATTATTAAAGGGTATTTTTGTGCATTTTGGTTTCATCATGTAGAAATTACAGAACTTTTTAAACATAGCCCCCCGTTACTCGGCATCATAACGTTTGGGGCAAATGGCTTCAGCCCGATGTTTCTGATTGGTCAGGAGTATTCCATTGCTTTTTTAGTGCAGATATAGGAGAGCTTTCAGTATCTAGTCCTGAGTCTAGCCTTTTGATTGCCTTTGCAGTCTGTTATTGAAGTGTGTCAACACGAGGACTGGTGTTGTGCCAATGAAAGTTTAGGAACCCATTATGAGGCTGAGAAATTTGAAAAAACAGTCAGAGACATGGGCAAACCCCATGCTGACCAAAATCAACAGTTTAAAACACCGTTATGAAGAAAGAGAGCCCTGGTGATCTCAGAAATCACAAAGAGCCTGGTAGGGTAGGGTAGACCTCTACGGTTGATGACTGAAGATTTCTCACCATAATAAAGGAAGACCACCCAACAGGGCAGCCCAGCGCTGCAGGAAATGGCGGTAGAGCTCTGGGCCGTTTCAGAACAGGCCGCTGAGGAACTCTGGGTTTTTTTAGAGGGCTGGTTTTCTGCAGGCACTCTTATTAGCGGTTTTGCGTGCTGAGACGCCGCGGTGCGCTAGCTCCTGTCTCCCGCAGAAGCACGCGAGCTTTCAGGAGCCGCGGTGCGCTAGCTCCTGTCTCCCGCAGAAGCACGTGAGCTTTCAGGAGCCGCGGTGCGCTAGCTCCTGTCTCGCGCAGAAGCACGCAAGCTTTCAGGAGCCGCGGTGCGCTAGCTCCTGTCTCCCGCAGAAGCATGTGAGCTTTCACACGCCGCGGTGCGCTAGCTCCTTGTTACATGATGAGGGGAGTGTGAACTGGCACAGCGCTGCAGTGACTCCGAATGGCTTGCTAAATTGGCATATCTGGGTGATATTTTTAGTCCCCTAAATGGACTCAATCTCTCTCAGCACGGAGGAGCAGTGAATGTCCGGAACAAAACTGAATTGATCATTAGGAAACCTGAAATGTGGGCCAGGCGATTTGAACGGTCAGACTATGACACCTTTTCGAAAATCTCTCAGAGCGTTTTTTTACAAAGGAAAAAGAAACGCAGCTTCCGATCACGGTGACTGGTGACATCATCGAGCTCCTTAATGCTGGCCGCACCCACGTGCCCAAACGCTTCCCTGTCCTTGATCTGCAACACAGCTGGATCAAATACCCATTTGCCAGCCCCTATAAGGGCCTCACGGGCGCCCTTTTGCCTTGCAGATATTTCCCGCAGGTTCGCTTTGAAACTCCATTTCTCTCAGAAACACCGAACGAAAAAGCAGCGACGTTTTTAATGCCAGTTCCCACAACTTACCTCTGTACTCTGAAGACAAAACAGCCATCGGCTACATGCTGAGCCAGATCTTTAAGACTGTCCTCCCTGGAACCTGACATTGAGCGTTTGGAACCTGCCAGACAGCTCCAGCCCTCTCCTGAGGCGAGCGAACGCATTCGGGGGTGTGCTTTCACCACGGAAACGCAAGCGCGTCCCACCAGTGACCTGCAATGGGTACTAGTATTAAAGTGATTTTGGTTGCGCTTGTGCATGCTTGCTTGTTGCTGATGACCAGGTATTCCCTTGTTCAGTGGTGCAAATGTAACTGTGAATGTGCGCTCGAACCTGATGAGTCTGATTTTATGTGGTTGCTTTTATCCCATGAGTCCCTGCTCTTTTTCCTGGGGAGGTGGTGAAGGTGGGATGTATTAATGCCCGGGGCAGTGGCGGGGGTGGGGTGTATAAATGCATGTACGCACTCGTTATCACAGCCTGGCAGTTTCCCAGGTTTTTCATGTGGAAAAGTAATTAGTGAAGGAATTACTCCTTATTCAGCTAGGCCTGGAAGATAGGATTTTACTCTCTCTTTCACCCTCCCTCCCTCTCTCTCTGTCCTTCCCACTCCCTCTCTCTCCCTAATTCTCTCTCCCACTCCCTCTATCCATCTCTCGCTTTCTCCCTCTCTCTTGCACACACACACACACGCACACACGCGCGCGCGAGGTCACCCACAGTCAGTAAGCTCATGCTAACAGCCCCATTCACAAAAATGGAAACGGCCACTTGAAGAAAGAGAGATACTAAATAAAAATAAAAACACACCGGAGGAACCCCATTTCCTGTCCTTTCGAGCCCCCGTTCATCACTCTGAAATGAGACGGGTGATGTTGAGGCGAAAGGGGGCGGGTGAATCTTTAACGGTAACAGCGATAACACAACTGCTGAATAATTCACACAGACTTGGCTTCATTCCCTCCATCTCCAGGCACTCCATCTTACCTCACCGTCTTTCGCAGCTAACCCTGTTCTGCCACTCACGAGCCAGTGCTCCTCCCCCCTCATCTACATATCTGATCCTATTGGCCGTTGCTCTAAGGTCCTAAGGGCTGTGTCAGGGTCAAAGGGAATGGTGGATTATGGGTATTTCAGTCTGTACTCCAGTGCAGAACACCCAACTGGCAGGATGGAGGACTCACAGTCAGGACTGGATATAAGAGTGAAGTGTGGACACTCTTTGGTCTGCTTGGCTCTGATTGGTTGTTTCCATGCTTTCTCCTCGTGCTGAAGTATGCCTCTGTTTCCTGGTAATCATGCACTTGCAGGTATGCTCGCTGGCTTGTGTCCAGCTGCTTGTGTGGGTGTGCAGCAGTCACATGCTTATTAGCTATTGTCTTCATTCCACATGGCAGTTACCGGTGCCTTTGGAGTCCCCCGCATTTTCAAACCAGTTAATGAGTATTAGTAGAATCCGCAGAGCTCCCTGTGGCTGAATATCAATCTGAGCGATTGTATCTGATCTTCCCATAAAAGCAGAAAATAGCGCCAATAGAGTGATTAGATCTAAACATGAGAACGATAACCCTGAGCTCTGCTACAACATATCATTAAACACAGACCAGCACTCTCTTTGCATTTAATTACAGACAGCCATGCTTGTAGCATTTAATTACAGACTGCCACTCCCTTAGCATTTAATTACAGACTGCCACACTGTTAACATTTAATTACAGACCACCACTCCCTTAGCATTTAATTACAGACATCCTCACTGTCAGTGTTTAATCACAGACTGCCTCACTGTCAGTGTTTAATCACAGACTGCCTCACTGTCAGTGTTTAATCACAGACTGTTTCACTGTCAGTGTTTAATCACAGACTGTGGGGAATATTTACATGCATAAATATCGTAGTGAAAATTGTGGGCTGACGAGGGTATGTTGGTGCGTTCGCAGACTGCCTGAAATGAATTGTCTTATTTATTAAGGCTACAGATAATTACGGCATCAGTGAACGGTACTGCCTACTAATCGCCTGAACTGCATGTGAAGCAGAGCTTAAAAGGCACAGTGCAACAACAAGATAAACACTCGCATAGTGAAATATTCTGTGTTAATTCACCTCTTACAGAGTTTATATGAGTGCACTCTGGCCATAGTGGACTCATATAAACTCTGTAGGAGTTGTACTGTGTATCTTCACTGGATGTGGGGAAACTGATGCATCTTCTGGTGCCACATAAGAGCGTATTCAGCATCATGGACTGGGCAAGACAAAATGAGTCCTGTGGCATTCCGGCACTGGGGATATTGCTGACTGAATTAATCCGGACACTGGGATACGGACGCAATGCCGCCACCGGCCAGACAGTGTAATGTTGTGAGGAGCGTGCCTATTAGTGGGCTGGAATGGGAACATTGTGTGGGAGGTTCTGGGTCATTTCTGGTGTGTGCCACACTCATAATATCTCCGCCTGTTATTTGTGATATCCTCCCTTAAATGCACATGCATTAAGGAGAGAAGCGCACCTTGCGATGACTCATGTAGATCACACACACACACACACACACACACACACACACACACCGTTTCCAGCAGCGTGTGCCTCTTTGAAACATAAGATGCATGTTTCTGGGGCAGAATGTGTCATATCTGCATCTGAAACTAGCTGCAAAAGGCTTAGTATATCTTAATCACACACCACTGTGCTGTTAATGTTTAATCACAGACTGCCTAACTGTCAGTGTTGAATCACAGACTGCCTCACTGTCAGTGTTGAATCACAGACTGCCTCACTGTCAGTGTTGAATCACAGACTGCCTATCTGTCAGTGTTGAATCACAGACTGCCTCACTGTCAGTGTTTAATCACAGACCTCCACACTGTCAGTGTTTAATTACAGACATCCACACTGTCAGTGTTTAATTACAGACCACCACACTGTCAATGTTTAATTACAGACCTCCACACTGTCAGTGTTTAATTACAAACCACCACACTGTCAGTGTTTAATCACAGACCACCACATTGTCAGTGTTTAATTACAAACCACCACACTGTCAGTGTTTAATCACAGACCACCACATTGTCAGTGTTTAATCACAGACCACCACATTGTCAGTGTTTAATCACTGACCACCACACTGTCAGTGTTTAATCACAGACCACCACACTGTCAGTGTTTAATCACAGACCACCACATTGTCAGTGTTTAATCACAGACCACCACACTGTCAGTGTTTAATCACAGACCACCACACTGTCAGTGTTTAATCACAGACCACCACATTGTCAGTGTTTAATCACTGACCACCACACTGTCAGTGTTTAATCACAGACCACCACACTGTCAGTGTTTAATCACAGACCATTCTGTGAGCTTTTTGTTCATTGTACCTGGGAGCTCTTTACGGTAATCATGTTTTTGATTCTCAGGGGGCATTCTGAGTGAAAGGAATTAAGAACAAAGGAATATTAGACACAGGCGTTTTGCCTTTCTTCTCCCACTTTAATTCAGTATTTGCCTGTAAAATACTGAGCGAGGAGGACTCATTCATCCCAGCCAGCAGTGTGGTGGAGAGGCGGCAGTACCTCCTGGTTTATTGGAATAGAAGTGGAACGCACTTCCCTCAAAATATCAGTGAAATCACACACAGAAAAATAGCTGTTGACATTGTCACAATCATGAAGGGCAAACAATCAGTATTTTTTTTTAAATGAAGATGAGAACTGAAGATTCTCAGTTCGGCCATTCTTCCCAGTGTGAGACAGGCAGTATAAACCCTGTGCTGCCTTGCAAACGTGTGAATATGCTGCAGTCCAGGGGGTGCGGAGCTGGGTTGGGTAAGCCATCGAATATGAATACCCCCAACCCGGGGTGCTAGGCATTCATGTCCTGTTACGGAGTGTTCTCATATTCACATTACATCTAAATACATTCAATAAGCGGGTGACGTCTACCCAAAGCAGCAGGACACAAGGCCAGGTTACGAGGTAAATATTGCTCATTTTTTTGCCAGTCTGCCACGTCTAACCAGGAGAAAAACCTGAACCGCAGAACAGAGTATAAAATAATAACAGCAAAGCGTAACGAGTGTAAAGCTGTTGGGTTTGACCCGGAACCCTGCTTCAGTGGACGCGGCCTCGCATGCATTACTCAGACACGTATATCCACACAGAGACGAGGACAGCGGGGTGCTCACGGCTGTCGGAGGGGAATGAAGGAGGCCTGCTTTTAATAAACTGCGGTGCGGGACCGGCCTCAACCCGCGCCCCGCTCTGCTGAGGGATCACGGCGCCCCCTGGAGGGGTCTGATCTCTGAGGCGTGAGCCGCGGTCTCCTAACGCATGCCAATGAGCTTCGGCCGCCACGCGAACGGGCGAAGTGCCGCATGCGTGTAAAAAACGAACCGGCGGAGATCGACCGCCGTGATGGAACGCTCCGGAACACGGGAGTGACAGCGAGCGCATGTAGCGGCCCCCCGGTGGGCCGGGACTCTGCGTGGCACTACGGGACGTAGTCAGGCGTCCTGAGCGAGAGGCGTGTGACACGCGGAGAGCGGGGGGGCGGGCGGGGGGGCGGGGGGGCGAGCGTCGAGCAGCGGCCGATAAATCAGGCAGGCTGGGCTAATTAGACGCCATTATGTAACGCAGTCATGCGCGCGGATCATTACCATTCAGCCAGACTGGGCCGCCCTTCATCCTAATGTCTGGGGCGTTCTGACTGTCCCCTCCCACCGCTGCTTCAACATGCACCTCCTGCTCCTCCTGCTCCTCCTGCACCTCCTGCTCCTCCTGCTCCTCCTGCACCTCCTGCTCCTCCTGCTCCTCCTGCTCCTCCTGCACCTCCTGCTCCTCCAGCGCTCGCTGGAAAGTTTCACAGGCTCTCAAAAGTCAGGCGAACAGCAACCGCGCACTGCTGCCTCTGCTCCTGATCTGACCTAGATTCCTCTCTCTCTCTGTTTCTCTTTCACACATCCTCTCTATCCCTTTCTCGTCCCCTCTCTCTTTCCCTTCTCTTTCTTAAGCATCCCCTCTTTTTCTCTCTCTTGCCGCCGCTCTCTCTCACCCATCCTCTCTTATCCTCATTTGCGTTCAGTCACTCTCATTCCCTTTCACATTAATTCTCTCTCTCCCTCTCTTTCCCTCCCCCTTGCTCTCTCTCTCCCTCTCTTTCTCTCTCTTCCTCTCTCTCTCTCTCTCTCTCTCCCTCCCCCTCTTCCTAACGTCGGTTCTGCTTCGCTGCCTCTGTTCTCTCCCTGTCGGCCTCTGGAGAGCTCAGCTGTTCAGTCAGGTCGCGTGCTCCTCAGCCCGCGGCTGCCTGTAGTCCCTGCAGGGTTGGAGAGGTTGGAAGTCCCCACAGGGTTGGAGAGGTTGGACAGAGGGCCTTCTCAGAACAAGCCTGACAGGGACTGGGTTGAGATGAGACTGAACACAGCCCACAGCTGCAAGAAAGGCCTTCTCTTTCATCCTGAGAACGGAGACCTTCACCAGGCGTGAAAGTGGAGGCGGGTCTCACTACTCAACATGGACATCAAGAGTCACGGGGAGTCACAGGCTGTGGTCACGGGGAGTCACAGGCTCTGGTCAGGGGGAGTCACAGGCTGTGGTCAGGGGGAGTCACAGGCTATGGTCACAGGGAGTCACAGGCTATGGTCACAGGGAGTCACAGGCTATGGTCAGGGGGAGTCACAGGCTGTGGTCAGGGGGTCAGTCACAGGCTATGGTCATGGGGAGTCACAGGCTGTGGTCACAGGGAGTCACAGGCTATGGTCAGGGGGGAGTCACAGGCTGTGGTCAGGGGGAGTCACAGGCTATGGTCACGGGGAGTCACAGCCTAAAGACCTCTGATGAAATCAGATCAGTATGATATTCTCGCAGGAGTTGCAGACAAACTTTAGACTGGCTCAGGAGAGCTGCGAGTGAGTCTCTGCCCGCCTCACATGGACCATAAAATGGATGAATTGCGCTGTCACATCGCTACCCAGGGGGAACTGAGAGGCTGTAATGTGCTTTTACCGGGACCTGGCGAAGGCTCCACACACCCGTCCTCGTGGAGCAGTCGCTGGGCTTTACTGCTCACCACACACCCATCCCCGTGGAGCAGTCGCTGGGTTTTACTGTTCACCACACACCCGTCACCGCGGTGCAGCTGCTGGGTTTTACTGCTCACCACACACCCGTCACCGTGGAGCAGTCGCTGGGTTTTACTATTCACCACACACCCATCACCGAGGAGCAGTCGCTGGGCTTTACTGTTCACCACACACCCGTCACCGTGGAGCAGTCGCTGGGTTTTACTGTTCACCACACACCCGTCACCGCGGTGCAGCTGCTGGGTTTTACTGCTCACCACACACCCGTCACCGTGGAGCAGTCGCTGGGTTTTACTGTTCACCACACACCCATCACCGAGGAGCAGTCGCTGGGCTTTACTGTTCACCACACACCCATCACCGAGGAGCAGTCGCTGGGTTTTACTGTTCACCACACACCCGTCACCAAGGAGCAGTCGCTGGGCTTTACTGTTCACCACACACCTGTCACCGAGGAGCAGTCGCTGGGCTTTACTGTTCACCACACACCCGTCACCGAGGAGCAGTCGCTGGGCTTTACTGTTCACCACACACCCGTCACCGAGGAGCAGTCGCTGGGCTTTACTGTTCACCACACACCCGTCCCCGTGGAGCAGTCGCTGGGTTTTACTGTTCACCACTGTAAGCATGAAGCAGCCGCTGGCTTTTACTGTTCACCTCCTGGACCGGTCGCTTTTGGAACAACGGGCAAGGAAAAAGGGGGCGGAGTTTGCCTCAGTGTAAATAACTGTGATGCGGCAACGTGACCACTGTACCCAAATCTTCTTCTGCCGGCCTCAAATATCCACTGATCAAACACCGTCCCTTCTGTCTGCCCAGGGGCTGCAACCGACTCATCATTACTGCTGCCTCCATTCCCCCACAGGCAAGCGCCACAGTCAGGCTGAGTGAACTTTACAGTGCCGAACAAGAGAGCGCTCATCCCCAGGCTGTTTTCACTGCTGCAGACGTCTTTAATCTGGGCAGCCTCAGAAAGGTTCTCCCCGAGTGGTTTCAGCACGCAACAGCAGCTGATTCTGGTGCATTTCCATAGACCAATATCTCTAATGTGACAATGCAGCCTTGTTGTCCTTGTTGTCAGATAACTGGACAATTCAGGGAGCTGTTTCATGAAGCAGGATTAGTGAGTAAGGCTGGATAACTGCACTGAGTAAAAGCAGGAGTGCTTCTTATCAGGAACATGGGCTGAAGTAGAGTGAGCTGTGCCTGGGTTTGCTCAGCATGGTCACGTTGCTAATGGCTCCAGGGCTTCTGGCCCTTGTTGTGTTCAATAATGCCTGCATCACAGGCCTTGGTTGTCCTGCTGTCTTTCCATGAAAAAGCCACTGTGGAGATGCTGGGGATTGAACCCAGGACCTCACACATGCGAAGCATGCGCTCTACCACTGAGCTACATCCCCTGTCTCAGCCTGCATCCACCATTCTATGTGTGATTGCTTACAGAGAAATATGCTGTTTAAACAAAGTGCTGTAACAACTCACTTTGGGAGACGACCAAATTAAAGATGCAGGGGTTCCTTGGAGATGCAGGGGATTGAACCCTGGGCCTCATACATGCGAAGCATGCGCTCTACCACTGAGCTACATCCCCACACGCACAGGCCCCGAGCTGATGTTTCTCACAAGGCAATGCAATGCACTGTCAGCGCTTATCCCACCAATCAGCTTTGAACCCGCATTTGTGAACCGAAAAAGGGTGCAGTGAAGACGAGGAACTGGAGCAATCTTCAAACCCCCGCCCCAACTCCCCCCGCCCCCCCGCCCCTCCCCCCCTCTCCCCCCAGCTCTCTCCCCCCGGCTCTCTGTCAGGCTTCCCATTGTCTACAAAAGCAAAATATTTGGTGTATTTCTGAGTGAAACTCTTTGCTTTTTGACGCGCTGTTTATGTCAGCCCAGCGCTGTCACAGAGCAGAAGAAGAGATCAGTGTGAAAAAGTGACCGGAAAATGGGAAAATTAAATAACGGTAATTCGTCACGCGCAAGAGAACATTTTTTACACATAACATATTTATTAAATAACAGTGCAAGACAAATGTGTAACACCTCCACCCCCGCATCCCAGTTTGTCTGTTTGTTCTGTCTGCATGTTTTATTCTGCTCATTTAGGCCCAGAGTTTCTCCGCTCACTCCTCCAATAATCTCTTTGAACTGGAAACAAAAAGAAAATTCTGACGTTCTGAGTTGTGAACCCGCTCTGCTGCGGCATTCTGGGATTGCTAGATGGCGATGGCTCACATGCTTTTACTCACACGCGTGTGGGATTACATCACTCTGAGATCCCACGCGTAGCATCAAATGAGCAAAACTGGTCCTGGAGTCCAAAACCAACGAAGGAGAGAAATTATAAGTGTGTGTGTGGAGGAAATAAAGATTTTCAGTAATTGTGTGTGTGTGTGTGTGTGTGTGTTTGTGAGCGAGAGTGTGTGTGTGTGTGTGTGTGTGTGTGAGAATGTGCGTGTGTGTGTGTGTGAGAGAGAGTGTGTGTGTGTGTGTGAGAGAGACTGTGTGTGTGTGTGTGTGTGTGTGTGAGAGAGAGAATGTGCGTGTGTGTTTGTGTGAGAGAGAATGTGTGTGTGTGCACGCAGCCTGTGCTCTGTACAGCACAGAGAGACCCGTAGTGCCAAACTGCAGCGAGATTAGAAATGTGCTTGGAGAGACTCCAGAACAGAACTCAGGCGTCGGACACACAAAGCACGCACTGTACCTCTCAGCTATAACCCCTCAGCATGAAACTCCCCACCAATGCACTCTGTCCCGGGAACAAAACTGTTCGTTTCACTGAGAAAGCCAATCCATCACAGGGGGACAGCTGGAGATGCTGGGGATTGAACCCAGGACTTCATACATGCGAAGCATGCGCTCTACCACTGAGCTACATCCCCAGTCATGAGCTGCCCAACATGGTACTTCCAGAAAAAAAAATTGCATCATGTCACTCAATTGCTTGCATTTAGGCCACCTGGAATTTTAAATACATCTCTTGATAAATGACAGCTGAAGACAGTTCTTGTGTTCCTGTGTGAAATGTTTAAGTGTGATCTAATCAATGAGTGAATCAGTGTTGGTGTAAACAGCCAATTAGATCATTTATCCAGGGTAACTGGTAGAAACTAAAGCCTGCAAACACACCAGCCACACAGGACTGGAATTAGCCTCCCGTTGCTGTAGATCAGTGGTCTCCAACCCTGGTCCTGGACAGCTACAGGGTCTGCTGGTTGTCATAGTGACTCTGCAATTCATGAATCAATTAGAGCAGTTGATTACACAGTTAACTCAAGTCACCTGGTGTCCTGGGTCTCAATTGGGTGCTGATTTTAAGGTGAAAACAAAAACCAGCAGACCCTGTAGCTCTCCAGGACCAGGGCTGGGGACCACTGCTGTAGATAATGACTGAATTTGAGTGACAGTCCTTTCTCTGAGGTCCTGGGGATTTAATTCAGAACTCACACATGTGACCACTGAGCTATGTCACCAAGACCCACGCAAACACCTGATCCCTGATTGCACAAGCAATTTAAAACAACACGTCTGTTCTATTGTTCGAGTGAAAAAAATGTGCAACTGTAAGTGGCTGAAAGTGATTTTGTCCATGTTGGCTTCAGTTGGGGGCCATTTTTAATGTCAAAAAAACTTTGAGCAATAAAACTATTCTGTTCTCAACCATAATTTATATAAGTTTTAAAATGATATGTGCAAAAGTTTCACGGTTGGGCGTTTTCAGTGGAGAGAATGCAAGACTGTGAGAAATTTTAACTTTAAATTTAACTGAATTGACTTTTTTATCTTCTTTCTGAACCGTAGTTCTGGAAAATTTTATTCCATTCAGCAGGTAATGAAAGAGGGAAACGAGAGGAAAGCAGGAACTAGGAGTTTTCAGACAGCAGTGGAGTGAGTGAGTGAGTGAGTGAGAGTGTGTGTGTGTGTGTGTGTGTGTGTGAGCCCTTCCCTGTGGATCAGACACCTGCAGTGTCACTCGTGCATTTTGCCAGGCCAGGCTGGTTGCAGTTCCAGGTTAACAAGGTTAATTAGGTTAACGAGGTTAACGAGTGTCTCAATGGCCCATGGATAACCTCTGTGGCCTCATGGCTGAAAATGTTAATGAGTATAACTGGCTGCAATGCATGCTGGGAAAGATCAGGCCACGCCAGATGAAGCAGCTCTCTAAGGCTGTTTATGAGTGTAACGCACACCTCCCTTCTGGAAAATTCTGCTTCTCCCTCCTTCCTCTTCCTCTTCCTCTTCCTCGGACCAAAGGCCAAAGGCGCTGAAGAAGAGCCAGTGACTGTGCTGCTGATTCTCTCGAGGTAGATTCCTGTTTCCTGATTCATTAATGCTGCCCGTAGACAAAGAGCCATTTTGCCTCAGGAGATGTATGCTCTTGTTCTATAATATACACACACTTCTCTCTCACTCACTCTCTTTATCTGTCTTTGTCTCTCTCTGTCTCTCCTTCCCTTTCTCTCACACAAACATTGCCTGAGTATTCAAGGTCCAGCGAGCTGGTGCTTCCCAACATTGTGCAGATTTAATGAGCCTTGTGTGTTTGTGCCGTGCTGCTGAACATGACGCATGTGTTTAGGTGGGTCGCGTGTGACCGCGCGGCTCTGCGCCACTGCTCCGCGCTCGTTTGCTCTGGCCTTGTCTCATCCAGACCCACCTAATCAACCTGCCGCCACTCCCCAGACTCCAGGCCCACAGGCTCACGCAGAGCAAACAGGCCCTTTAATATTTGATTGGTGGATAAACAGAGCGAGCTGTCCGTCAGAGTGGTGCCCCTCCCCTCGGGGCGGGGCTGGTGGTTTTTGGGGTTTCAGGGGCTACGGAACGCTGGGGTTTGGGGTTTCTCATTAAGCGCGGAGTCCAGCAGAATCTGGGGTGCAAGCCCCAGACATTAACAGCTTTAGACAGAATACTTTCTGGACAGTAAAAATGTTACACTGTCATTTGTGTGCATGTTCATTTGCTTAACATTGTTTTCTGTATAGCTATTTGCATTATAGCATGGTAACATATTTTCTTAAATTGGAAACTGCCACTTTCAGAAAGCCCTGGGGAACACTGTGGTGTAAGATGTGGGAAACAAATTTGTGGATTTAGCTCCATAGTGGGAAGAGCAAACAGTTTTTCTTACCTTGAAACTGTATAAAATAGGCTTTGTTTTCCTTTTATAATTCAATCAGCATGTGGAAGAGCTTTGTAGGTAACGGCACTTTTTATTGGATAAACAGACCCGATAGGGAAGATGCAGGTCGTGATTAATTGTCGCTGGGTCGTCCATGACTGTAGAGGGCAGCAAACACACAGATCCCAGTCTGAAGATGGAGTGCGCAGGGGTCAGGAATGGCTGCCGTTGTTGTCACAGAATGAGAGAACTTTTTAACTCTCTGCTTTTTTGTGACCTCTACCAGACAACTCCTTATCTAAGGGTTCAGTTCTGCTCTCCTGCAGATGAAACGCTTTCGATGCTGCTCAGCACGGGGGTGTGGGGGGGTATGGGGGGAGCGGGGGTGGGGGGTGAGCTTAGCCTCCTCTTCCCCCACAGCTCTAGCGCCTGCCAGCACGCTTCCTTTGATGCGGAACCTGCTCCGGTCTCTCCATCATCTCCACGGGACCGACCCGTCCGCTTTAGAAAAGGAGAAATAACGGCTCTCTCTCCGCGCCGTACGAACCTGTTAGCGCTGATGATGGAACCTGCCAGTCACACCTGGCTTTGGGCACACCTGCGTGTGCACCTGGGGGCAGGCAGCCTGCAGGCTCCTCATCTCAGTCTAACCACGTCGCTAAACCACGTCACAATGCGCTGCTAAACCACAATGCACTGCTAAACCGCGCTGCGCTGCTAAACCGCGCTGCGCTGCTAAACCACGTCAGGCTGCTAAACCGCGCTGCGCTGCTAAACCACGTCAGGCTGCTAAACCGCGCTGCGCTGCTAAACCGTGCTGCGCTGCTAAACCAGGTCAGCCTGCTAAACCGCGTCAGCCTGCTAAACCGCGCCGCGCTGCTAAACCACGTCAGGCTGCTAAACCGCGTCGCGCTGCTAAACCGCGTCGCGCTGCTAAACCGCGCCGCGCTGCTAAACCGCGCCGCGCTGCTAAACCGCGCCGCGCTGCTAAACCACGCTGCGCTGCTAAACCACGCTGCGCTGCTAAACCACGTCCTGCTGCTAAACCACGCTGCGCTGCTAAACCGCGCTGCGCTGCTAAACCACGTCCTGCTGCTAAACCGCGCTGCGCTGCTAAACCGCGCTGCGCTGCTAAACCAGGTCCTGCTGCTAAACCGCGCCGCGCTGCTAAACCACGTCCTGCTGCTAAACCACGCTGCGCTGCTAAACCACGTCAGGCTGCTAAACCGCGCTGCGCTGCTAAACCGTGCTGCGCTGCTAAACCAGGTCAGCCTGCTAAACCGCGCTGCGCTGCTGAACCACGTCAGGCTGCTAAACCGCGTCGCGCTGCTAAACCGCGTCGCGCTGCTAAACCGCGCCGCGCTGCTAAACCGCGCCGCGCTGCTAAACCGCGCCGCGCTGCTAAACCACGCTGCGCTGCTAAACCACGCTGCGCTGCTAAACCACGTCCTGCTGCTAAACCACGCTGCGCTGCTAAACCGCGCTGCGCTGCTAAACCACGTCCTGCTGCTAAACCGCGCTGCGCTGCTAAACCGCGCTGCGCTGCTAAACCAGGTCCTGCTGCTAAACCGCGCCGCGCTGCTAAACCACGTCCTGCTGCTAAACCACGCTGCGCTGCTAAACCACGTCAGGCTGCTAAACCGCGCTGCGCTGCTAAACCGTGCTGCGCTGCTAAACCAGGTCAGCCTGCTAAACCGCGTCAGCCTGCTAAACCGCGTCGCGCTGCTAAACCGCGCCGCGCTGCTAAACCGCGCCGCGCTGCTAAACCGCGCCGCGCTGCTAAACCGCGCCGCGCTGCTAAACCGCGCCGCGCTGCTAAACCGCGCCGCGCTGCTAAACCACGCTGCGCTGCTAAACCACGCTGCGCTGCTAAACCACGTCAGGCTGCTAAACCGCGCTGCGCTGCTAAACCACGTCCTGCTGCTAAACCGCGCTGCGCTGCTAAACCGCGCTGCGCTGCTAAACCAGGTCCTGCTGCTAAACCGCGCCGCGCTGCTAAACCACGTCCTGCTGCTAAACCGCACTGCGCTGCTAAACGACGTCCTGCTGCTAAACCACGCCGCGCTGCTAAACCGCGCTGCGCTGCTAAACCGCGCTGCGCTGCTAAACCAGGTCCTGCTGCTAAACCGCGCCGCGCTGCTAAACCACGTCCTGCTGCTAAACCACGCTGCGCTGCTAAACCGCGTCGCGCTGCTAAACCACGTCCTGCTGCTAAACCGCGCTGCGCTGCTGAACCGCGTCGGGCTGCTAAACCGCGTCGGGCTGCTAAACCGCGTCGGGCTGCTAAACCGCGTCCTGCTGCTAAACCGCGCTGCGCTGCTAAACCGCGCTGCGCTGCTAAACCGCGTCCTGCTGCTAAACCGCGTCCTGCTGCTAAACCGCGCTGCGCTGCTAAACCGCGCTGCGCTGCTAAACCGCGCTGCGCTGCTAAACCGCGTCCTGCTGCTAAACCAGGTCGGGCTGCTAAACCGCGCTGCGCTGCTAATCTCTCTCTTTGCATTCAAATTCCTGTCATCCCGTCGATTAAAATTCTAATTAAGTTCAGCTCGGCTGCTGGAGATAAATCTGTGTGAACTCAGGGTGCTGTGCTCCGGTCAGCTCATCTGATACAGACTGGCGTTCACCTGTAGCCAGCATGCCCTGCTGTAATCCGGGCGTCGCCTGGGCCGTGGGCGTTTAATAGCAGCCAGGGAGGGCGAGAGCGCCTGCGTGTCTGCGACAGGCTGCCATGCCGACTTCTGCGCTTCATTATTTAATCAGCTGCGTCGTTCACGTGAGGTTTTGACCGAGCCCCCCGTGGAGGCTGTTCCTGTGTGTTTACAAGGAGTGATTTACTGCTGTCTAATCTGAGTGAATCTGTGTTGGTGTGTTGCGCTAATTAACTAATTGAGGCAGGGGTAACTTGGCGGAAACGAAAACCCGCACAAACGCACACCAGCCCTGCAGGAACGCAGTCCTGCGTCACAGATAAAAGACAGCGGTATGATTCTGCCCTTATTAAACATTTAACATTGCTAAACAGCTCTGCTTGTTGAAAACCATATTAGACTCAAAAACGTTTCTCTTGAAGTGCGCTGAGGACGCAGATGCAGTTTCTTGTGTTTTTTGTTGAGGTCCGGCCTGCCTTGGACGTTACGGACACGCAGCTTTCTGTAAGATTAATTTACTCCCGTTTTGATGCTGATGCGGACGCAGCGAGAGGCTCGTATGTGCTGTCCCTGCGCAGACGGGTCTGTAAATGTGTCTGTAAACGGGTCTGTAAATGGGTCTCCCGCACGTGCTCTTCAGTTCTTGAACTCCGTGTCGCATCGCGCTGCGAAAAGGCCATGAAGACATAAACGGTCTACACAGCCAGAAGCAAAAACGCTCAGCGCTCAAAAAACGCTCAGCGCTCAAGAAGCGTTTTCGTCAGACTTTAAAATGGGGACAGGCTTTGCAGTTGACTTTTTTTTTCATTTTTTAAGACTGGCTATTCCACAGTTTAGGAGTCCAAGTCCACTCTCTTCAGCCAGGTTTTAGGAGCAGCAGGAGGAGGAGCAGGAGGAGACCTTGCCTTTCTTTGATTACCTAACGGGTCTGTTTCTGTTTTTTCAGGCACCAGAGCTTCTGCATAATCAGGAGAAATTAAACAATGAAGTGCTTTAAAAGTGATCCATAAAATCCTGAAATCTGTGCTCAATGCCACAGGGAAACAATGGCAGCCATGAAAAGAGCCGTTACTGAGCAGAGCTGATTAAAAGCTGAAGTAAAGCACATTCAGCTGGAAAGAGTGTTTCCATCTGGGTCTCCGGGCTCCCCGCGATGGGGGGGGGGCCCGGAGCTGGGTCCTACGGATTATTCTGGAAATATGGTTTATTCGGGAAATCTCCGGAATGCCCTGCACCTTGTCTCTGACCCCGAGCCGCTCCCTGGTCAGGTCTGAGCAGCAGCGATCATCCCCATGGGGGCTGCAGGTTATTAAAACACCAGATTCTGCTCACTTAGATTTAGTTTTACATTAAAATAGTAAAATCATTCTCTCTCCTAATTATTACATCCATCCCCACACACACAGAAATACGCACTCTCACACATGCACACATACACAAGCACTCTCCCTGTCCCTCTCTCTCTCACAATCACACACATGCACACACACTTGCACTCTCTCTTACACACACCCACACACACATGCATACTCATGCTCACACACTTGCACACTCTCTCTGTCACTCTCTCTCACTCTCTGTCTCTCTCTCTCTCACTCTCTCACGCACACACGCACACACGCATAGCCATGGAGAGGTGTGTTGTGGGTCTCTCTGAATGACAGAGTGCCCTTGTTGGTAATTGCATTTCGCTGGGTGACTCCTCATAAAAAGTGAGGAGAGTGTAATTGCTAGAGATTGGCTACCGGTGGGGCGGGGCGGGGCAGGGCAGGGTAGGGGGGGTGGGGGGCCGGGGCAGGGTGACACACGCACATGTATGACACGCAGTTAACCACCAGCGTTTCTACACGCCTCGTAAATGTCATCATGCAGAATAAACACAAGTATAAAAAAGGGAGCACCTATAAACCATGAGGGGGGTGGGGGGGCTACAAGGCAGCAATGCAGGAGTGGAATGTAAAGGGCAGTAATGTGGGGGGGGGGGGGGGGGGGGGGGGGGGGGGGGGGGGGGGGGGGGGGGGGGGAGGGGGGGAGGGGGGGGGGGGGGGGTGGGAGGGGGGGGGTTTACAGGGCAGTAATGTGGGGGGGGGGGGGGTGTACAGGGCAGTAATGTGGTCGGGCGGGGGGGGAGGAAGCAGAGGGGCATTCTCAGAGGGCAGCAGTGTGTTGGTGCTCCCACCTGCTACATTAAAATCTGCTTTAAAAACAAAATTTTCCAAACAGTCCAGGAACTGAATGCTCCAGATGATTTTTTCCATTTCAAGAAAATGAAAGTTGATGAGAGCATTTTGTGCACAGCCGCCTCGGTCTCAGACAGGTGACTGCTGCGCCCAATCAGATGGCCAGAAACGCAGGGGCTGCCCGTGTTGAACAGTGCACCCAACAGAGTAAACACGCGCTCACCTCTCTCTCTCTCTCTCTCTCGCTCTCTCTCGCTCTCTCTCTCTCTGCTTTACCGCCCCCTCCCACAGTCAGCTCTGTGTGTGGGATGTGTATGGCTCACCATCAATCTGTCCCATGCAAACGGGCACCATGACCGAAACAAGCAGTCCCACCATCCCATGTCCTGTCCCCGGGGGGGGGGGGGGGGGGGGCAGGCAGCAGACAACCACAACCACAGAGGTAATTTATCTCCATGTGCTTCTGCAATGTTCTCCCCCGCACTGGCTGAGGTTTGGGACAGGGTGAGGCTGGGACAGGGTGTGGCTGTCCCAGAACCAATACCCTCTATAAAACTCTACACCCTCTATAAAACTCTACACCCTCTGTAAGACCCTACACCCTCTATAAAACTCTACACCCTCTATAAAACTCTACACCCTCTACACCATGCCAATAAGATAAAATTCTCATATTCACATTGTGCTATGTTGTAAATGATGAGGTTAAGACTGGGACAAATCAACAAGCTGCTAATTGATAAAGGTGTGGACACCCGGCCACTAAAAATAACCATTTGCTAGATAATTATGAATTTAAAGTGATAAGCTACATCTGCATTGGGTCAATATGTGTAAGGCCGCAGGCTTCTAACCTTATGTGTTTGCCTGCTCGTTTCTTTATACCTGTGTCCCAGACATATGGCCCTATGCCTCTGTCTGCAAGGTGCGTTTCAGAGCTAGCTAACAGAAAAAGCCCCTTTAATTAATACTCTTAAACTAGAATCTGATATCTGTTATATTGAGACTGTGTCTGTTCCACGCATCTATGCCAAACGTAAAGCTAACCGTGGAATTGATGTGGATAACTTAATTGTCATAAAAACACGGCACGCTGCTATTATTCATAGTGAACCATCCTTAAAAATTGGACTATTAAATGTTAGATCACTCACTCCAAAAGCAGATCTTGTCAACGAATTGATAATAGACCATAATCTCAATGTATTATGTCTGACTGAAACTTGGCTAAGACCTGATGAATATGTTGCGATTAATGAAGCGTCTCCTGTGGGTTTCATAGGTACTCAGGTGTCACGTCCATCAGGCAGAGGGGGAGGCGTTGCAGCTATTTATCAGTCCTTATTGAGTCTAGCGCCTAAGCATGTATCTTATTACTAACTGTGTACAGCCCGATCTAGCTAATAAAAGTGCTAGCGGGCAGTCCTTTTTTCTTGTGTCTGTTTACAGGCCACCTGGGCCTTATTCTGATTTCTTAAGGGAATTTGCTGAGTTTTTATCACACCTTGCAATTTCAGCCGATAAGGTCATAATTGTTGGTGATTTCAACATACATGTGGATAAAAATGGTGACCCCCTAGGAACAGCTTTTGCCTCTATTATTGATTCCATTGGTTTTGTACAGAATGTTTGTGAGCCTACTCACTACCGTGGCCATACCTTACACTTAGTTTTGTCCCATGGTATTAGTGTGGTAAATCTTACCATCGCACCTCATAACCCTATACTATCAGATCATTTCCTCATTACGTTCAATATTAAGGCATCAAATCCTCCTGTATCAGAGCCTAGACATTACTACAGCCGATCAGTAAACCCTGAGGTTATTCCAAAGTTTATAAATATGCTTCCGGATCATTCCTCTCCACAGAAGAAAAGGCTGATGAAAATGCTGATGAAGCCGCTCTGGACCAATTGACTAACCAGCTAACCCTTACCCTCAGCAACACTCTTGATGTTGTTGCCCCCCTTAAAAGAAGAAACTCTAGTCAGAAAAAGCACACTCCGTGGTATAACGATACCACCCGGGCCCTGAAGCAGTCTACTAGAAAATTAGAGCGAAAATGGCGGTCAACAAAGCTAGAAGTATTTCATCTTGCATGGAAATACAGCTTTCTACAGTATAAGCAAGCTCTTGCTTCTGCTAGATCTGCCTTTTTCTCAAAACTAATTGAACAAAACAGACATAACCCAAAATTTCTATTTAGCACTGTGGATAAATTAACTAAAAAACAATCATCAGAGTTTTCATCTTATCCCTCCAATCTTAGCAGCATTGACTTCATGAACTTCTTCGATCAAAAAATTGAGGCTATTAGAGACCAGATTTCCAAACTGTCTCCATCATGCACTATTTCTGTTCATGTTAATAAACAGCCCCGCACCTGGTTACAACAGGAAGATTTACAGACAGCGGTACTAAGCTGTTTTACGCCCATTAGCATGGTTGAGTTATCTGAATTAGTTATGTCTTCAAAACCGACGACCTGTATACTCGATCCTATTCCTTCAAACTGGATTAAAGAACTATTTCCAGTACTAGGCCAGCATATACTAAAAATCGTTAACACATCCCTAGCCACAGGATACGTACCTGAGTCACTAAAAGTGGCAGTCATTAAGCCATTATTGAAGAAACCAAACCTAGAACCCGATAAATTGGAAAATTATAGACCTATTTCAAACCTTCCATTTCTATCAAAATTATTGGAGAAAATTGTTGCTAAGTAACTAAGTGCATACCTTAGCTCTAACGGTATCCATGAAGTATTCCAATCAGGGTTTAGACCCCCCACCACTGCACAGAAACCGCACTTATCAAGGTTACAAATGATTTACTACTGTCAGCCGACCGTAACTCTGTGTCGGTTCTTGTGCTCCTCGACCTGAGTGCAGCTTTTGACACAATTGACCATGGGATTCTTCTGGACAGACTCCAGGCCTGTGTTGGACTTCATGGACAGGCACGCGTATGGTTTGGATCATACCTATGTGACAGGAAACAGTTAAATTAAAAGAAGAAGAGTCCAGCTCCTCAATAATGAAATGCGGTATTCCACAAGGATCAGTACTAGGACCAGTACTCTTCTCGCTATATATGCTACCACTTGGCAATATTATCCAGGCACATGGCGTAGAGTTCCACTGTTATGAGGACAATACCCATATTTATATTTCAATGAAACCTGGCGAAGCACTGCCGCTTTCACGGTTAGAGGCCTGTATTGTAGATATCAAGGTTTGGATGCTTTCAAATTTTCTGCTCCTAAATTCAGACTAGACTGAAATGTTGGTTTTACATCCCAAAATATTAAGGGAGAAATTGTCTACTCTCACCTTAAACTGTGATGGTTGTTTGGCTGAACCTAATATGGTCGTTAAAGACCTTGGTGTCACCATTGATCCTGATCTATCTTTTGACACCCATATAAAAAACATATCCAGAATTGCCTTCTTTCAACTGCGCAACATAGCTAAAATTAGACATTTCCTGTCAGTCGGGGATGCTGAAAAATTGATCCATGCGTTTGTTACGTCTAGGTTAGACTACTGTAACGCCCTGCTTTCTGGCTGCCCTAATAACTCGTTAAAGAGTCTCCAGCTTGTGCAGAATGCAGCTGCTCATATCTTGACCAGAACTAAGAAGTATGAGCACATTACACCAGTACTAGCGTCGCTTCACTGGCTACCCATTAAGCATAGGATAGACTTCAAGGTTTTGCTCCTGACTTTTAAAGCACTGCATGGATGTGCACCTGTGTACATATCTAACCTGCTCCTACCTTATAAGCCCACAAGGTCACTCCGATCCCAAGACGCAGGCTACTTGGTAGTACCAAGAATTTCCAAGAACCTAAAAGGTGGTAGGGCTTTCTCCTACAGGGCCCCACTACTGTGGAACCAGCTTCCAAAATTTATAAAGGAGTCAGACACAGTCTCAATATTTAAATCTAGATTAAAAACGCACCTCTATGCTCAGGCTTACAATCAGTTGTAGTCTGGAGACAGGGTGCGAGAAGCCTGTAGTCATAGAGCTTTGTAGGTGGCAATCCTTTCCTTACTGTCACCTGTCAATCAGCTGTGACCCGACTTTACATGGGCTGGCTCTTGATAGGCGGGTATGGTTGTCTACCCCTCATGACTGCATGGGCTCTCCATCCCTGTCCTAGTAGATATGCAGCCATATTCTACTCTTGGTGGGGTCCCCGCAATATATACCACTGCCACTTTACTCACTGTCTGCTATATTGCAAATTCCCTAATTGCCGTTTCTACCCTCTTCCCCACGCTGCCGGCGGGGCTCTTGCCCCAAACCTCGAGAGTGCTTCGAGAGTCGTCTGGTCTCCCCCACCTCTGCGGTCCAGCCCCTCCTTCGTCATTGCCTCCACCCTGCCCACATCTGCCGCCACCTGCTGTTCCCCATCACCGCCACCCGGCCCCACCCATCATCTGAGCCACATCACATATCATATCTTGTGCATAAACTGGCTGACATGCTGGTCACCAGTCGGCACCCTGAGCCGACCAGAGGAGGATGGGTTTCCCCCTTGAGGCTGGTTCCTTCCAAGGTTTTTCCCCATCTGCCACAGGGAGTTTTTCCTTGCCACTGTTGCCTTAGGCTTGCTCTTATGGGGGTTTAGGCTAGGGTTGTCTGTAAAGCGTATTGTGACAACTGCTGTAAAATACGCTATATTTTACATTACATTTACATTACAGGCATTTGGCAGACGCTCTTATCCAGAGCGACGTACAACAAAGTGTATAACCATAACCAGGAACAAGTATGACGAAACCCCTAGAGAGAAGTACCGGTCCAAGTGCAGGGAACAACCGCATAGTTCAACTTGGACCCTGATGGTTAAACTGATTAACACTAACAATGAGAGCGGCAACAATGCAATCTATGGAAAAATAAAAATACAAGTAGTCGTTAAGACAGTTGATGCGCCTAAGTCACCTATGAAACAGCTGCCTAGTTACAACCCTAAGTTTAGTCATTTACAGGGGGGAAGGGAGGGATGGGGAGAGGTGTAGCCTGAAGAGGTGGGTCTTCAGTCGTCGTTTGATGAATCGTTTGAAATATATAAATAAATATAAATATATATAAATAAAATTTGATTGATTGATTGATTGATGAAAGAAGCGAAATACATGTCTTCAGCATTCCAATTAAGAGCCAATAAATCACCTCAGTCAGTCTTTAATTTAATTTTAGTTACAAAAGATTTGCCGCCTCTTCATGTAATTACTACAGTAAAGCACAGTAAGCACAATGGGGACTATTTTATTCATGGTCGACATGAAACGGCTATCTTTAGTGGCCAGGTGTCCACACCTTTAACAATTAGCAGGCAGTTGATTGGCCCAAGTCTTTAATTTTGATTTTATTTGTTATGTTTTGTGCTTCATTGAGCTTTATCCCCCCCGAACACTCAAATCTGGCTTCTGAAGCCCCCCCCCCCCCCACTGCTGGGGCTCCCTTCTGTCTGAAAGCTAATTGGATGACTCACTCTCCCGTGGTCCCAGGTCTAAATCAGTCCCTGATTGGAGGAGATGAATATGAACCAGCAGCACGCCCCCCTCCCCCCCCCCCCTCTTCATGACATAATGTGGCTTAAGAGGGTCAATTTAAATTTAATAATGGAATGTAATTAAACAAGGACAAAACTGCGCAGACCCACGGCGCACCTGTACATAGTGTCATGAGTAAAACTCGGCTAACTATATACCTAGCTAGCTATGACATGTCCTCACCTCTGTAACGTTATTTGTTGTCCTCCGTGTGTCCATACATCTGTATCGGTGGTACGCGCTAAGTAGGTTAACAAAAGTAGGCGAAACGCTAACATGTTAGGGTTAGCTAAAGTAACGTTAGGCGATAAAGATGTGCTTAAAAAATCTTGTGTGTTCGACGTGATTCTGGGAGATGCACCTGCGCAGGCGTCTTACTAAACGAAGCATCACCTGCTCATGCGTCCCACCAAACGAATGAATGAGTGAGTGAGTGACCACAATTTGCCATGCATAGCCCACGGTGGCAGTTCCTGCGTGCCCTGGGAACAACAGTGTTCCCAGTACCCATTGAAGACTAGCCAGTTAGATTTGGATAGGTAGACCCATTCCCCACTCATTTTCCTGACTATTCATCCAGTTACAGTCTGACCCTGGGACAGGTTGTAACAGTAAGAAATGTGTCTTCAGTTTGACAGATTTTTTCAGATGAATCCACCCCCGACCCCACAGGCTATCCCCACCCATGTGCCCCCCCCCCCCCCCCTTCCCCAGACTCATAATTACCCCACATCCTGGGGTTCAGGTAACCCCAGAGTCTGCAGTCAGTGCTGTAAGTGGCTGGGGGCAGTTTGGAGGCCATGGTGGCTCATCTGGTGGCACATTATGCTTTTCTGATTACATTTCTTCATTGTTTTTTTTTAAATTCACCACAAAAGGTACATGATTAGACTTTTTCCTGTTTCCTGCCTCCTGCCCACTGATTTATTTTAGTCTCAAGGGTTTCCGTTGGTTTCACTGATGAGAGAGCATCTGGTCTTCAGAGCCGAAGGAGTGCAGGTATCGGTACCTGTTTCTGGGAAGTAAGGAAATAAATAAAAGGGTAAATCGTTAAAGTATTGAATTTAGGTTGCGCTGCTGTCAGTTGCATGAGCTTGTTCTCGGTTGTTCGTTTAAAGCCCATCACTCTCTAAGTTATGCAGGATTGCAGTGTATCGCCCTAAACACTTCAGCAGATGTGTCTGCATAAATGATAATTATTGAAATAGTTTAAGTGAGTCTCATATTTTTACTGTTTAAAATAATATGTGCTTCTTTCCCTTAATATTCAGTGTGCAAAATAATTATGAAAAAAGTGTCAAGTTTCAAGACAATAGCCCAGTAGCCATAGCTAAAAATGTCAAAATTTATGTATAAACTCAAGAGTGTTGCCAAATTCAGTCTCTGCTCGGTGCCGACTTTGTTGAAGATTTTGGACCAGATTTTAATGGGAATGTCTATTTTATAGAATTTAAAATTCTCTTTCTGTCTCTCTCTCACACACTCCCTCCCCCCCCCCTCTCTCTCTCTCTCTCTATCTATCTCTCTATCTCCCCCCTCCTCTCTCTCATTGTTCTTTTGGTAACCATGTTTTTTCTGTGTCTGACCTTTTGAATGGCTGGACTGTGCCTCACTGTCAGTGAGCCAGCACTCAGTGAGGATCTCTTTCTGCTGTGCCTCACTGACAGTGAGGAGACACTCAGCCAATCTACAGTCTCTTTCTAGAGCCCCATAGCATTCTGACTGTTCTGCTTTGGTTTCTTTGTCCCTGTGTTACAGACAGGAGTCTTATCATTGTTTTATCATTAGATTTTTCTCTAATAAGTGCTTGGTTAGGAGTGCTGTTCTGAAGCTGGTTTATGTTAGATGTTACAGGGGCAGTTAGATTCAGCAGTGCTGGTCTAAAGCTGGTTTATGTAAGCTGTTACACAACAATAGAGGAACATACATTTATTAATGAAAACCTATGGCTCGTTGCAAGCTTCGGACAGTTACATCATATCCTGTTAGAGTTTATCCTCTAGCCAGCGTGTTCTGTATTTCCTGGGTGCCATATTTGCTTGCCCTGATAAACATTTCATTAATTGGGCCACTTTATCACTATGACCTTTTATTTGTTGTAAGAGTGAAAGTGAAAATGCATGAAGACCTCTTCACAAAATGTTAAAAATGTAATCTAGATACCGTGGAAAGGTCAGGAAACACACGTATTAAACAAACAAAGAAGAAACACAAAGAGTAAAATGTTCTTTTTCCTGAGGAGCACTTTGATTTATGGAGTGTAGTAAGGCCCAGGAACACGACTCCCTTTCACCCAACTTATGCAGTTCAGCTCAAATGTGTGAGTCCCTCTAGAACCTGTTTAAACTGGGCTGCTAGTCCCAGTCTGTGCATTACCATATATACATACATACATACATGCATATATACATACATCCACACATGCATGCATGCATACATACAGACATGCATACATACTAAATACATACATACATGCATGCATACGTACATACATCCACACATGCATGCATGCATACATATAGACATGCATGCATACATACTACACACATACATACATGCATGCATACATGCATACATGCATACATACTACGTACATACATACATGCATGTATACATACATACATACAGGCACGCATGCATACATACAGACATGCATACATACATACATATATACAGACATGCATGCATACATACATACATACATACATGCATACATACATACAGACATGCATGCATACATACATACAGACATGCATGCATACATACATACATGCATATATACATACATCCACACATGCATGCATACATACATACATATATACAGACATGCATGCATACATACATATAGACATGCATGCATACATACATACATACAGACATGCATACATACATACATACATACATGCATATATACATACATCCACACATGCATGCATGCATACATACATACATGCATACATACTACATACATACATGCATGCATGCATACATACATACATACATACAGACATGCTTGCATACATACAGACATGCATACCTACATGTATAAATACATGCATGCATACATACATACATACATACATACATACATGCATGCATCCATGCATCCATACATAACATATCATTCAGCCGAATGATGCTCGCCATTTTCCTAACTAAATTAGTGCTCTGATTACCTACAGACTAGATAGTATCTAACACTGTATGTACATTGACTACTCTCTGTGTGAAAAAAAATCTTCCTAATGTCTGTATGGAATCTACCTTTTGTTATTGTCCATTTATGTCCCCTTGTTCTACTAATAGAACTCAACTTGAAGACTCTCTTGTAGTTCACTTTGTTGATCTCCTTTATGAATTTAAAAGCCTCAATCAAATCACCCCGAGTCTCCTTTTACTAAGCTTGAAGCGATTAAGCATCTTAAGTCTTTCCTCATAGCTTTTATTTTTCATACCAGGAATCAATTGTGTTGCTGTTCTTTGAACTTTTTCCAGAGCCTCTATATCTTTCTTGTAGTACAGTCTCCAGAACTGCACACAATACTCCAAGTGCGGTCTAACAAATGTATTATATATGATAAGTATAACTTCCTTGGATTTATACTCACTACTTTTGGCTATATATCCCAGCATCCTGTTGGCCTTTTTTACTGCGGAAGCACAGTGCCTAGAACCAGAAAGGCTTTGATCAGCCATTACTCCCAAGTCTTTTTCAAACTGAGCACATACCAATTTTGTTCCTCCCATAAAGTAATCCTGCCTAATGTTTTTTTATTTTCCACGCAGAACTTTACATTTGGTTATATTAAATTTCATTTGCCAGGTTTCCACCCACCTCTGGATTTTATTTAAATCTTCTTGGATTACTTTAGTTGCTTCCAAACTATCAGCTGGGCCTCCCAGTTTTGTATCTTCAGCAGATTTGACCAATATACTTTCTATGTCCCTGTGGAGGTCATTGATATAAATGAGGAAGAGCAGTGGTCCCAGCTCTGATCCTTGTGGTCAATTTCTGGAATTTTCTGCACATTAAAGTTTTCTTTTACATAGACAGCTACACCCCCACCTCTCTTACTGGATCTGTCCTTCCTAATGAATTTGTACCCTTCTATATTATATTCATCCCCATCCTCATCTCCAAGCCATGTCTCTGTAATCCCAACTATGTCATAACCCCCCCTATGTATAGCAGCCTCAAAAATGTATTTTTTATACTTCTAGCATTTAAGCAAAGACATTTCAGATTATTACTTCTACACATCTTCTCCCGTTCCCTCACCCCTGCCATCCCAAGCCACCCTTACTACAACTTTGCTTTAACAAGACTTCATTAGTGTTCACACTATTATAGGAAGCCCTGACAGCTTCCATCCTAGCAGTCTGCACTTCCCTACCCTTTTCACTTTCTGACATTTTGGTTCAGGGTGCCAGTCACTCTGTGCAAGTCGCCAACTCTGGATCCAGCAAAAGAGCCCCAGACCATCACGCTTCCTCCTCCATGTTTGACAGTTGGTGTCACACACTGAGGAACCATCCTTTCACCTACTTGACGGCGTACAAAAACCCTGCGTGATGAACCAAATATTTCATTTTCATTTTGATTCATCGGTCCATAAGACCTTCTTACAGTCTTCAGTTGTCCACTGCTGGTGCTTCAAGGCCCAAGCAAGCCTATTTTCCTTATTTAGCCATTTTAGCAATGGCTTTTGTACTGCCACTCCACCTGTCAAACCTGCAGCTCAAAGTCTTCTCTTCTTGTTGAAACTGAGACTTGCTTACTTCAACTGCTGTTAAGCTGTGCTTGAAAGCCCCACTTGTCTTCTGATTCTGTTGTTACTTTGGGTCTGCCGGACCTCTTCCTCCAGTTTCCAACTGCCTTTCGATGGTGTAGGAAACTGTACTCACTAACACCTTGGCTTTCTTTACAATTTCTCTAAAGGGAAGACTTGCACTTAAGGGTTATAATGATCTGTCTGTCTTCCTTTGTTAATTGCCTTTTCTTTCCATTATGATAACAATATACTACTTCCTGCAGTGAAATATTGTCCAAGTAATGCTTCAGAGGGTGTATTAATACAGTCTGTTCCAACACTGATTTTATACAGTCAAAGGGTTTGTAAGTAACCAGCAAAAGTTGGGACACCTGTAGGAATAATTTCCATCAACTTTCAAGGCTTAATTTACTTTCATTGCTGCAGAAAAGCTGTATGTTGTTAAGCCATTACTTGTTCGCTGAAAAAGACCTTTTTTATAACTCTGAAATTTACATTATTTTTCAGTTTTTGGTAACCTAAACTTTTTTTTTAAAACCTCTGGCAGTGTATCACTTACCTTTGTACCATTTCAGGTTATTCACTGGACTTGAACTGCTTAAATTTCAATAAAACTAGAAAAACGTGGGTGTTCTAAAACTTTTGACCGGTAGCGTACACACATGCATACATATGTACACACACCATGCACTAATTCACTTCATGAGCTATGACCATACTGGGACTGCTTATAGCCTCTGAATTAAATTAATTTGTTTGTTTTGTTTTGTAAATTTGATTTATTGTTGCCAAATGGTCTTGATTTATTGTTGCCAAATACATGAGGAAAATAATTTCACTGCAGTGAAAGGAAATATTTGGTTGTTTGGTGGGTGTTTCAGAGCTGAGAGCAGGTGGGTGTTTCAGGAGCGCTCGGCTCAGCTGTGTGGCCCTGCTCTCTGCAGAGTGCTGCTCTTTGGCTCCTGAAAGGCGCTGGTTGGGAGTTAGGACGCACTGGCTCCGCCCCCTCCCCGTGCTCACGGCTAATTACCGCTCTCCAAGAGGAGCACAACATCAAACTCAGGTTTCCACGGCGACTTCAGCATCTGTTCCCCCTCGGCAACAACACAGCTACTGTGTGTGTGTGTGTGTGTGTATGTGTGTGTGTATGTATGTATGTGTGCGTGTTTGTGTTTGTGTGTATTTCTGAGTGTGTGTGTGTGTGTGTATGTTTGTGTGCATGTGTGTGTGTGTGTGTGTGTGTGTGTGTGTGTGTGTGTGTGTGTGTTTGTGTGCATGTGCGTGTGTGTGTGTGTGTTTGTGTGCATGTGCGTGTGTGTGTTTCTGAGTGTGTGTGTGTGTGTGTGTGCATTTGTGTGTACGTATGTGTGCGTGTTTGTGCGTGTGCATGTTTCTGAGTGTGTGTGTATGTGTGTGTGTGTGTGTGTTTTGTGTGCGTGAGTTCCTCTCTCCTCCTTATCCTCTCTCTATCTATCTCTCATTCTATGGTCATCCCTCTCTCCTGTTCCCACTTCTTCTCTTCTTGGCCTTCTTAGTGTTCTTGTGTCAGACGCTCCTCACGCAGACGTGAGTCTTGCTCTCCACCAGCCGCCCTCCTGTGTGCTGGCCCCGCCCAGGTGACCCGAGCACCGTGGTGCTGGGTTCGGGGCGGAATACCGATGAGCCTGCGCTTTGATTGCCGGACAGGCCATGGCAATGACAGCAGGGGTTAAAGCATGGTTACAGCCATAGTTGTAGTCAATGGCGATGACGGCGGGGGTCAAAGCAGGGTCACAGCCATAGTTGTAGTTTATGGCGATGACGGCGGGGGTTAAAGCAGGGTCACAGCCATAGTTGTAGTCCATGGCGATGACGGCGGGGGTTAAAGCAGGGTCACAGCCATAGTTGTAGTCCACGGCGATGACGGCGGGGCTTAAAGCAGGGTCACAGCCATAGTTGTAGTCCATGGAAATGACGGCGGGGGTTAAAGCAGGGTCACAGCCATAATTGTAGTCCATGGCGATGACGGCGGGGGTTAAAGCAGGGTCACAGCCATAGTTGTAGTCCATGGAGATGACAGCAGGGGTTAAAGCAGGGTCACAGCCATAGTTGTAGTCAATGGCGATGACGGCGGGGGTTAAAGCAGGGTCACAGCCATAGTTGTAGTCCATGGCGATGATGGCGGGGGTTAAAGCTGGGTCACAGCCATAGTTGTAGTCCATGGCGATGATGGCGGGGGTTAAAGCAGGGTCACAGCCATAGTTGTAGTCCATGGCGGTGACAGTGGGGGTAAAAGTGGGGTCACAGAGTGGTTTGTTATAGCCAATCCGCACGCCATCCCTCCTGCGTGCTCAGACTCACTGAACGCCGTGTTTCTGAGGCTCCCCCTCTGCTGAACATCTGGACCGATCCACCCCCCCCCCACTCCCTCTATCGCCAATTACCCAGCAGCACTTTCAGCGCTCATTTTAATATCCAAGCTTTTACAGAGCTCTCTCTGTTTTATTCTATCCATTTCAAATAGCTTTTCGGCACAGCAAACATCATTTACACTGCTAAGGACATTTGCATATCACAGTAACAAAAACATTTCACAATAACGGGAAATTACAAAATGGCATATGAAATTTGCCCTCCATCTTTCTCTGATTGTTAGGGTGCTCTCTGCCACAGTTCTCTCTATTCCAATCAGGGTAGAGAAAGGAGGGAGATGTCAGTGTTCTGTCCATTCAGTGGTCCAGATGTCAGTGTTCTATCTGTTCTGTGGTCCAGATGTCAGTCTTCTGTCTGTTCTGTGGTCCAGATGTCAGTCTTCTGTCTGTTCGGTGGTTAGTGGAGGGTTTGGGATGAAAAGGGCTTGTTTTTCTCTCTCTGTGTGTGATGACCCAGTCTTTCTGGTAGGGTTGTGCTTTACTGAGCATGTGCAGAACGGATAGGCAGAAAGAGAGCCAGGGCAAATGGCCGATTAGCTCGGAGAGCCTGTGCAAATATCTGATTGGCTGAGGGACTCTGAGCAAGTGCCCGATTGGCTCAGGGAGCCAGGAAAATGCCCCATTGGCTGTGGAAACCTGCTGGTTTAGAATCTGGAGAGGATTCATTTTGGAAGTCCTCCGCTAAACTCCCAGAAGCCCTCGGTTCCTCTGTGCGCTGTCCGAGGTGCGGTCTCTGACTGTGAGTGTGGGCCTGAGGTAGATCACCGCGATGACAGAGCTCTGGCCACACTTCACTTCAGATACACATCTGCCACACGGCCATAAGAGCCATTAAACCCGCCAATGACCTCATTCTCAGGGACAACAGGAAGGAGATTTCCCACAGAACAAAACGGTTTGGTTCATTTACAAAAAAAAAAAGGTTGTGAGGAACATTCCTAAAAATGACTTCAGCACTGAAGTTCAGGTCATTCGACTAATTCTTTAGACCAACCGGACACTCAGCTCCTTAATTTCTTCTGTCCTCTATTTCCTAGTTACAAGAAGTTGTTATTGGCAATGGATCTTTTTGGTGGCAGGTGTCAGTTAATGAATATTTATGAGGAGGTGTGCCCAAGCATAGAACATCATTTGTCATAGTGTTGTCCTTGGCTGTGCCCTCTTCATAAATATTCAGGAGATGCATCTAATTGGCATGTTTCTGCTGATATGACTCTAATCAGCCTGTAGAGTCTGTGAGTCAGTGCTAGTATGACTCTGATTGGTCAGTAGAGTCTGTCTGTCAGTGCTGGTATAACTCTGATTGGTCAGTAGAGTCTGTCAGTCAGTGCTGGTATGTCTGACTGCCGCCCGGCTGAACTCAGCTCCAGCTGTCTATACTGGCACATAAAAGAGACGGATGAAATGGGAGAAAAGAGGGATGAGATTTGAGAAGAGAGGGAGGAGAGAATTGGAGAGGGGGGGGCCTGCCAGCGGTGTCTCAAATCCTTAAAAGATTAAAAACCGAAAGGTCTGGTGCACCTCCTGATGTGGAAAACTTCAAAGCTCCTCTCTGATTTTTTTTTCCAATGATGTAAAAGTTAAATAAAAGGCCAGTGAATAATATGTCAGGAGATGTTCAATTTTTCTCACTCTGGAGGCAGATCAGGATGAGGGGGTATGTGCCTGCTTTTGGAAAGATTTTTCTGAGATGGAACTGGAACCATCACAAAGAACCAAAGAACTGCTCTCTCTCTCTCTCTCTCTCTCTCTCTCCCTCTCTCTCTCTCTCTCTCTGTCTGTCTGTCTATCTCTCTCTCTCTCAAATTCAAATTCAATGTGCTTTATTGGAATGACAAAATTTGCATTGTTTTGCCAAAGCATGGCAAGGAACATTTGAAACAGATGACAAACAATAATAACAGAATGATGTGAGTGTATATATACGTATACACATATACAGGCATATATATATATATAGTTTTCTGAGATTTTGCCTTCTTTTGGAAGATCATTATTTTAGACTTTTTAGGGTTTACTGTCAGGGCCCAGTTCTGGCAGTATTGCTCTAGCAGATCCAGATGCTGCTGTAGCCCATGTTCAGTGGGTGACAGCAGCACCAGGTCATCAGCATAGAGGAGGATTTTAACTTCCATCTTATTTAGTGTTAGGCCAGGGGCTGTAGATTGTTCCAATAACACTGCTAACGTTGTTTATAGATGTTCAATAGAGTAGGAAACAAGTTACATCCCTGCCTAACACCTCACCCTTGAGTGAAGAGATCACCCCTGCCCCACTTTGGAGAATCTTATAGTATAAACCTTCTTGCCAAAATTGAGTCAAATACTTTCTTAAAATCATGACATAAAAATGTTTTCTTTGGTTTTGTTGGTGTACATGTTGATTGATTAGGGTGTGTAGGGAGTAAATGTGATCACAAGTGCAGTAATTTGGTAGAAAGCTAATTTGTTTGTTACTCAAGACATTGTGTTTGGTAAGGAAGGCTAGCATTCGGGCGTTAACAAATACTGCAGTCACCTTCCCCAGATTACTGCTTACACAAATGCCTCGACAGTTCGGGTCTAATTTGTCTCCACTCCTGTGCATTGGGAAATTAGCCCCCCAGCTCCAGTATTCAGGAAAGCAGCCAGCTTGGAGAACTCGATTAAACAATTTGAGCAGGGCCTGTCTCAGCTCAGGGGCGCTGTGTTTAAGCATCTCTGCCCTGATGCATCATGTCACAAGCTTTTTCAAGGTTTAGTTTTGAAATTTGGTCTTCTAATTCTTTCATAAAGATTGGGCAGTCAAGTGAGTTTCTGTTTTTGAGAGTTGACTCCAGCATTTTGAGATTTTCCTGGATTTTTGTTCCAAATTGAGTCTGTTTGCTGACATTTGTTCATATAAGTCTTCAAAATTGGTTTTCCAGATATTACATTTTGTATCTCTCTCTCTCTGTCGCTCTCTCTCTTGCTCTCTCTCTGTCACTCACTCTTTGTCGTTCTATCTCTATGTGTGTGCTGCCAGCATCAATGCATGGATCTGAAGATGATAGTGTTAGTCTAA
>NC_049201.1:86164561-86169561 GCF_013347855.1 Anguilla anguilla
ACACTTCTGTACACAATCTTACACACACACACTTCTGTCCACAAAATTACACACACACACACTTATACACACTTCTGTACACAAACTTACACACACACACACACACACACACACACACACACTTATACTGAAACTTACACACACACACACACACACTTATACACAAACTTACACACAAACACAAACACCTACGCACACAAACACTTACACACACACTAACACACATACACACACACACACACACACACACACGCACACAGTGCACACACACACACACACTCACACACACACATTTTTCAGTGGTTGGACAATCAGTGGGAATGTACAAATACACATCAATAAGGAATAAACTCTTGTTAGCTCACTGACATTAGCTTTATAGCTAGTCATGCTGCCATGAATTATTGCTTAAATACAACATACTGTATATGCACAAACACGTTTGAGTGCACACATGTGCATAAACGCATATGCACGTGCACATACATGCACACAAAGAGAGGGTGATGTCAGTTGTACGTACCAAATGCACAGGAGGTTAATCTCAAGCATGCAGACAACATTAGCGATGCCAGTCTCACACACACACACACACACACACACACACACACACTGCTGAGAAGTGATGTCAATCACAAGACTTCCCACACTCGAGCTTAATGCCAGTCACACACACACACAGTGCGCTCCATGCGGGGTCATAATGATCTCGCGTTCTCTTTCTCAAAAAGGCGGGAGTAATAATTAAAGATGTGGTGAGAGGGGGGGGGGGAGTCATTTGACCATTAGGAAAGAGGCAGTAACCTGTCAGTCATGTTATTTTCCTCTTGCTTTTTAGCCCCTTCCACAATCGAAACAGCGCACTGACGCACACACACTGCTGTACTGCTCTGATGGTGAAACAGCGTTCCTGTGTGGAATTGGCTCCATCAGAATTCTCTTCCGTTACTCAGACATTAGCCAATCCCGCTCCAGCCCGCCTGCTCACAGGCCTGCGCTTTCCGCTCCAGGTTTGGGAAGCCCCTGATTGGCCGGACACACCTTCAGTGCTCTCTCACACACACCCTCGTTTCCGATCCTGAGGCGCGGTCCACACCGCTCACCTCGCGTGTGCGTGATGGTCGCGGAACCTCTTGCTTCTCATTTCGGCGCCCATGCTAGCAGGTTAGAGCAGCCGCACAGCCTGCGTGAGATGCGCGTCTGAGGCGCGGCTCGAGCCTCGCTGCTGCGGCGCGTCATCTGGAGTTTCGGCGTGGAGCCTATTTTTCACGCGAGGCGCGCGGTTCTCAGCAAAAATAGACAGTGAATAGAGCTGTTGATAGTCATATTGACATCGTGCCAGCAACATTACATAACTGACACCTTTCACTATAGTTTCAATGTCTAGGCTATATCTGAGTATGTTACAGACATTAAAAAATATATAAATATTATAATTTTTTTTTTTTTTTAAAGTAGCAGTAGCAGCGCCGCAGCAGCGCCACAGCAGCAACGCTGGCGGTGTGGACACACACACATGCATGCGAGCTGCAGCAGCAACGCTGGCGGTGTGGACACACACATGCATGCGAGCCGCAGCAGTTCGGTGAGGTAGCCGTCACGCACAGGCGAGGTAAGCGGTGTGGACCAGGCGTAACACCCCCCTCCACCAAAAACCCCCCATTATATTCATTCAATCCACCATACTGGTAGGGGCATGGGGGAAATGGCTCCATCTAGTGGCTGACTGGCAGCACTGAGCCTCTAATGCTCAGGGTGCTGGTGTTCCTGCTCTCGCAGCTGGTCAGCCGTTTGCAGAAGGTTGAAAGGGAGGCTGCTGATTGAGAGGCTGATGTAGGGCAGCGCTGGTTCTCCATGGGGCACGGATGCCAGGGAGCACTGCGCCCATTAGCCAGCCATCAGTGCCCCAACGCAGGCCGGCCCTGCGCAGACCCAGCCCCCCAGCTGCGCAGACATCATCCCCCCAGCTGCGCAGACCTCATCCCCCCAGCTGCGCAGACCACATCCCCCCAGCTGCACAGACCTCATTCCCCCAGCTGCGCAGACCTCATCCCCCCAGCTCCGCAGACCTCATCCCCCGACTGCAGACCCAATCCCCCAGCTGCCCAGACCACATCCACTGACTGCGCAGACCCAGCCCTCAGCTGCGTACACCAGACACCCAGCTGCGCAGACCTCATCCCCCGACTGCAGAGACCCAGTCCCCGAGCTGCGCAGACCCTGGCTGGCCTGATAGAAATGAGGTTTGACCACGGTCACATGGGCTTTCTTTATTTCCTCTGCTCAGTGGGTTTAACAGGACTGCTTATCCTCCATTTCCCTCTGAGTGAGAGAGAAGGGAAGGAAAGAGGGAGAGAGACACAGAGACAGAGAGAGCAGGAGAGAGAACGAGGGAAAGAGAGAATGAGAGAGACTGAGAGAGAGAAATATGGTACACTGTTGAATCTTCTCTGGGTATCACCAAGTAATGCAATACAACACGAATGCAACCACATGTGCAGTAATGTAATAAAACACTAATGCAACCGCATGTGCAGTAATGTAATGCGACACTAATGCAACCGCATGTGCAGTAATGTAATACAACACTAACGCAACTGCATGTGCAGTAATGTAATACAACACTAATGCAACCACATGTGCAGTAATGTAATAAAACACTAACGCAACCACATGTGCAGTAATGCAATACAACACTAATGCAACCACATGTGCAGTAATGTAATGCGACACTAATGCAACCGCATGTGCAGTAATGTAATACAACACTAACGCAACTGCATGTGCAGTAATGTAATACAACACTAATACAACCGCATGTGCAGTAATGTAATACAACACTAACGCAACCGCATGTGCAGTAATGCAATACAACACTAATGCAACCACATGTGCAGTAATGTAATACAGCTCTAATGCAGCCGCATGTGCAGTAATGTAATGCGACACTAATGCAGCCGCATGTGCAGTAATGTAATGCGACACTAATGCAGCCGCATGTGCAGTAATGTAATGCGACACTAATGCAGCCGCATGTGCAGTAATGTAATACAACACTAATGTAACCACATGTGCAGTAATGTAATACAACACTAATGCAACCACATGTGCAGTAATGTAATACAACACTAATGCAACCACATGTGCAGTAATCTAATACAACACTAATGCAACCACATGTGCAGTAATGTAATACAACACTAATGCAACCACATGTGCAGTAATGTAATACAACACTAATGCAACCGCATGTGCAGTAATGTAATACAACACTAATGCAACCGCATGTGCAGTAATGTAATACAACACTAATACAACACTAATGCAACCGCATGTGCAGTAATGTAATACAACACTAATGCAACACTAATGCAACCGCATGTGCAGTAATGTAATACAACACTAATGCAACCACATGTGCAGTAATGCAATACAACACTAATGCTGGGTTATAGCCACACATTCTCTGAATGTGAAGCTGTGACTCTGTACTGAATGTGTGATGTGGGGTCCTTGGGTTGTAGTCAGGAACTTGGAGAAGGGGCGGAAATATGAGGAAAGCAGAGGGCCGAAACACATTCACAGGGGCATCCTGTAACCAGCCTGCGTGCCGCACACTGAGCTTTACCCCTCATCTGCTACCCCAGGGGCATCCTGTAACCAGCCTGTGTGCTGCACACTGAGCTTTACCCCTCATCTGATACCCCAGGGGCATCCTGTAACCAGCCTGCGTGCCGCACACTGAGCTTTACCCCTCATCTGATACCCCAGGGGCATCCTGTAACCAGCCTGTGTGCCGCACACTGAGCTTTACCCCTCATCTGATACCCCAGGGGCATCCTGTAACCAGCCTGTGTGCTGCACACTGAGATTTACTCCTCATCTGCTACCCCAGGGGCATCCTGTAACCAGCCTGTGTGCTGCACACTGAGCTTTACCCCTCATCTGATACCCCAGGGGCATCCTGTAACCAGCCTGTGTGCCGCACACTGAGCTTTACCCCTCATCTGATACCCCAGGGGCATCCTGTAACCAGCCTGTGTGCCGCACACTGAGCTTCACCCCTCATCTGATACCCCAGGGGCATCCTGTAACCAGCCTGTGTGCTGCACACTGAGCTTTACCCCTCATCTGCTACCCCAGGGGCATCCTGTAACCAGCCTGTGTGCTGCACACTGAGCTTTACCCCTCATCTGCTACCCCAGGGGCATCCTGTAACCAGCCTGTGTGCTGCACACTGAGCTTTACCCCTCATCTGATACCCCAGGGGCATCCTGTAACCAGCCTGTGTGCTGCACACTGAGCTTTACCCCTCATCTGCTACCCCAGGGGCATCCTGTAACCAGCCTGTGTGCCGCACACTGAGCTTTACCCCTCATCTGATACCCCAGGGGCATCCTGTAACCAGCCTGTGTTCTGCACACTGAGCTTCACCCCTCATCTGATACCCCAGGGGCATCCTGTAACCAGCCTGTGTGCTGCACACTGAGCTTTACCCCTCATCTGATACCCCAGGGGCATCCTGTAACCAGCCTGTGTGCTGCACACTGAGCTTTACCCCTCATCTGATACCCCAGGGGCATCCTGTAACCAGCCTGTGTGCTGCACACTGAGCTTTACCCCTCATCTGATACCCCAGGGGCATCCTGTAACCAGCCTGTGTGCTGCACACTGAGCTTTACCCCTCATCTGATACCCCAGGGGCATCCTGTAACCAGCCTGTGTGCTGCACACTGAGCTTTACCCCTCATCTGATACCCCAGGGGCATCCTGTAACCAGCCTGTGTGCCGCACACTGAGCTTTACCCCTCATCTGATACCCCAGTGGCATCCTGTAACCAGCCTGTGTGCCGCACACTGTGCTTTACCCCTCATCTGCCACCCCAGGGGCATCCTGTAACCAGCCTGTGTGCCGCACACTGAGAATCTGTCACAGATTCTGGGGAGAGGGAGAGAGAGATGGATTAAGACAGAAAGAGAGAGAGGTGAAGAGAGTGGAG
>NC_049201.1:86174561-86194561 GCF_013347855.1 Anguilla anguilla
GTGGATAAATAAAAAAACTGCTCATAGAATACATAATGAGGAGAACAGGCCATTCAGCCCATCTAGAACATAAGAACATTAGAATACACAATGAGGAGAACAGGCCATTCAGCCCATCTAGAACATAAGAACATTAGAATACACAATGAGGAGAACAGGCCATTCAGCCCATCTAGAACATAAGAACATTAGAATACACAATGAGGAGAACAGGCCATTCAGCCCATCTACAACATAAGAACATTAGAATACACAATGAGGAGAACAGGCCATTCAGCCCATCTAGAACATAACATTAGAATACACAATGAGGAGAACAGGCCATTCAGCCCATCTAGAACATAACATTAGAATACACAATGAGGAGAACAGGCCATTCAGCCCATCTAGAACATAACAACATTAGAATACACAATGAGGAGAACAGGCCATTCAGCCCATCTAGAACATAAGAACATTAGAATACACAATGAGGAGAACAGGCCATTCAGCCCATCTAGAACATAACATTAGAATACACAATGAGGAGAACAGGCCATTCAGCCCATCTAGAACATAAGAACATTAGAATACACAATGAGGAGAACAGGCCATTCAGCCCATCTAGAACATAACAACATTAGAATACACAATGAGGAGAACAGGCCATTCAGCCCATCTAGAACATAACAACATTAGAATACACAATGAGGAGAACAGGCCAATCAGCCCATCTAGAACATAACATTAGAATACACAATGAGGAGAACAGGCCATTCAGCCCATCTAGAACATAACATTAGAATACACAATGAGGAGAACAGGCCATTCAGCCCATCTAGAACATAAGAACATTAGAATACACAATGAGGAGAACAGGCCATTCAGCCCATCTAGAACATAACAACATTAGAATACACAATGAGGAGAACAGGCCAATCAGCTCATTGTGGCTCATCTTTTTCATACATTCTTGAGAACACCCAGCCTCCTGGGACTTGAACACCCTGAAGGTTTTTGCCTTTTTGTCACCGTGACTGAAGATGTGTGCCTTTTATTTTACTTAAAATGGAGCATCATGGTCATTACTGCTCATGATGCTTCATCTGAAATGAAATAAAAGCGTACATCTTGAGTCACTTGTGACAAAGAGACAGAAGCCTTCAGGGTGTTGATGTTGTCGATAAAAAAAAAATAAGCTGTATATTTCTGCGGATAAAAGCCTCTGCTGAAATTTACTGTGCTGTAAAGTCATTTCAGCAGAAGGTTTCTTCCACAGAAACAAACAGCTTTATTTTTTATTTTTATACAATCCATTTAAACTGCTGGATATTCACTGAAACAATTGCTCAAAGGTACAATGGCAGCACCCTCCATAACATTGTCAGAATGCTAGATTGGGGGCAGAGAGAGAGAGCGAGGGACAGAGAGAGAGAGAAAGGGGGAGATAGAGAGAGAGAGAGGGAGAGAGAGAGAGAGAGAGAGTGAGAATGAGAGTGAGCGAGGGAGAAGGAGGGAGGGAGTGTGTCTGTTGGTCACAGTGACAAAGTAAATAAATGAATAAAGTTCAATTTACCATCAGCACAATGAAAATGGTCAACTCTGGAAACTGGGCGATGCTGCGCTCTGATTGGTCCTTTTGTTTTGTCTCAATGTGTTTGGTCTTTTGTCTCAATGTGAGGCTGAAAAGGCTTGAATGAGTGATTGTACAGAAAGTGCTGGGGACAGTCATCATCAAAGAGAGCGAGTGAATATCACCGACTGATCCTGAGTGCGCTGAAACATGAGACACATCCGAGGACTCCAAAGTGCCAATCCGTCGCAGGATTTTATTCCTTCTGCTCTTAATTAACTTCTGTTCTTATTACATCAGCTCTGCCGTGAACTGGATCTGAAAAATGTTTCCAAATCCTGTGGCATGTCAGCCCTAGAGCTGCAGGCTGCATGTAATGCGCTAGAGCTGCAGGCTGCATGTAATGCGTTAGAGCTGCAGACTGCATGTAATGCGCTGGAGCTGCAGGCTGAATGTAATGCGCTAGAGCTGCAGACTGCATGTAATGCGCTAGAGCTGCAGGCTGCATGTAATGCGCTAGAGCTGCAGGCTGCATGTAATGCGCTGGAGCTGCAGGCTGCATGTAATGCCCTAGAGCTGCAGGCTGCATGTAATGCCCTAGAGCTGCAGACTGCATGCAATGCCCTAGAGCTGCAGGCTGCATGAAATGCGCTAGAGCTGCAGGCTGCGTGTAATGCTCTAGAGCTGCAGCCTGCATGTAATGCGCTAGAGCTGGAGGCTGCATGTAATGCTCTAGAGCTGCAGGCTGCATGTAATGCCCTAGAGCTGCAGGCTGCATGTAATGCCCTAGAGCTGCAGACAGGGGTCAGGGTGGGGGGCTGAAATCTGGTGCTTACGGTTAGAGTTCCATGTACTGTGTTTGAAAATACGTAATTTCACAATGGTGTCATGTATAATACCGGGTTGCTTGTGTCTTCTGTTTGTACAGTTAATTCCTCTGTGTGAACTGTGCTTGTCTGTGGGTGCTGGGTAATACACTGTGTGTGTGTGTGTGTGTGTGTGTGTGTGTGTGCGTGTGTGTGTGTGTGTGTATGTGTGCTTGTTTGTGTGCATATGTGTGTGTGTGTGTGCGTGTGTGCTAATGACTGTGTTATCTGATTAGAGTAAGGCAGAAGGGGCAGTCCAGAAGATCTAGAAGATCAAATGGCATTAACGGCCACTAGGGGGCTCCAGCTCCCCCGGGGGTGCTCTGAGGACGCACATCAAACGGCGGGCCCCCCGTCAGACATCACAGGCTGGCGGGAAGCCCCCGCGCAGCGGAGTCTGGCGCACGGGCGGCGAGCCGCTGATCAAACGCCGCGCTAGTCGCCTCTGATGAGCGCCCCTCGCAGCTGAGCCGGGGGCTCTGGCAGGAAGCTGGTCTTTTTTGGGGGGGTGGGGGGTGGGGGGAGGCGGGGGTACTCCTGTAGTAACAGTGCAGAAGTGGGGCCAACGCATTCACTGTTACTTTTTTCTTTGCTCGTGTTGCGCCTAAATTTGGCGCCCCCTATGGGTGAGAGGAGGTCACTGACGCTCGTCAGTGGCCTAGAGAATCCTTGGCGTTCGTTCTGATATTAATTTCATGAGTCGCCAGCGCCGGATTTTGAGCTGTGTCTGAGACTCGCCGCTATTTCATTGTTTGCCATCGCCGTCATTTTTGCTGCAAACAAAGAGACCAAAGAAAATGTGCTCTTTTAATCGCGTCTCTAAGTGAAGAGTTTCTCCATAAAGAATGATTTCAGCTCCTCTCACCAGCCGCCCCATACCCACCCCCCCAGACCCCCCTCCACCCCCAGAACAAAAATAACAACAGAAACAGCAGAAGTGACAGCGTCTTAGCTATTCACTTTCATGTTCCCCGGTGTCCTGTGGCAATGTGTGTCTTGGTGTTTTCAGGGGTACAGTTACTCCTCCAACCCCCCCCCCCCCCCCCCAAAGGACCGTGATCAAACACTTTCTTTTTTAAGCTTGTAATCCACTGCCCCCCCCCCCTCACTCTCCCTCTCCGCCCCCCATTCTCTGGGGGATGTCTTTATGTGGATATATATTTACTCGGTTATTCAGAAAGATTTCTCAGTCATGTGGAAATAATTTGGCATATACATTCAAAAATAGCAGACAGAGACCCCCCCCCATAATGGCAATTGGCTCTGTAAACCTGAAGTGTCATTCTGAACACAGGACTGTATGAGCGTGTGTTTATCAGGAGCGCAGACAGTGATGCTTCAGTGCCCGCGGCTGTCTCTGCTCGCACTGTGTTGAGTGTGAGGGGCTGTCTCTGCTCACACTGTGTTGAGTGTGAGGGGCTGTCTCTGCTCACACTGTGTTGAGTGACCGGTCTCTGCTCACACTGTGTTGAGTGTGAGGGGCTGTCTCTGCTCACACTGTGTTGAGTGTTCGGGGCTGTCTCTGCTCACACTGTGTTGAGTGTGCGGGGCAGTCTCTGCTCACACTGTGTTGAGTGACCGGTCTCTGCTCACACTGTGTTGAGTGTTCGGGGCTGTCTCTGCTCACACTGTGTTGAGTGACCGGTCTCTGCTCACACTGTGTTGAGTGTGCGGGGCTGTCTCTGCTCACACTGTGTTGAGTGTGCGGGGCTGTCTCTGCTCACACTGTGTTTGTTACCTGTGCTCAGATTGAACTCTCTGCTCTGGTCTGGTGGAGTGCTGGTGGGTTTGTGTCCCAGAGCTGAGTTCACAGATTGGCAGCACACTGTGAGCCTGGCGCCAACACCTTTGTCCTGCTCAAACTGTGGGTGGAATTTGCATTTAACGCACGGGCACTGACTGAACGCGCCACATCGGCGCTCTTATTTACGCCATTTTTCGCTCAGAAGTTAATGAGAGAAGGTTCAAGTGGGCCGATAGTTTTCTTTCCTAACATGAATGATTTTTACTGCAAGAAATATTTCCTAGAAATTATCTGTGTTTCTCTGATGTGTGACAGGCGGTGAGAGGCGCATCGGGCTGTGTGATTCCAGCAGATAAGCGTGCTCAAGTGCTGATTGGCTTTATTGAGTGTTATTATTACAGGGAGCACAGGAGGTAAAACAGAAAGCTCCTTGGGACACAGCTCAGCTCCCTCAGACTGGGCCCAGAATGCTCCTCAGCTCAGCTCAGCTCCCTCAGACTGGGCCCAGAATGCTCCTCAGCTCAGCTCAGCTGCCTCAGACAGGGCCCAGAATGCTCCTCAGCTCAGCTCAGCTGCCTCAGACTGGGCCCAGAATGCTCCTCAGCTCAGCTCAGCCGCCTCAGACTGGGCCCAGAATGCTCCTCAGCTCAGCTCAGCTCCCTCAGACTGGGCCCAGAATGCTCCTCAGCTCAGCTCAGCTCCCTCAGACTGGGCCCAGAATGCTCCTCAGCTCAGCTCAGCTCCCTCAGACTGGGCCCAGAATGCTCCTCAGCTCAGCTCAGCTCCCTCAGACCAGGCCCAGAATGCTCCTCAGCTCAGCTCAGCTCCCTCAGACTGGGCCCTCCTCTCTCCTGCTGCTGAGAGCGATTTATTGAACTCCAGCCAGTTCTGATTACCGCTGCACTCAGTAATTGCTGTTATAGCACTTTCACTATTGGCTGGCTCTGGCCTGTTCCCCTTCACTATGACACCATTGTGCTTAACGGTATGTTTATTGTTGCATTGTTGCGCGCAGTGACACCCTTTCTATTGTTACAGATGGCTATTGCCCCCAAACGGCTGCTTATTAAAATCCTGCATCATATCCAATGTTATGAGCCCAGAGCACAGTGCTCAGGTAAGGAATACAAGTGATATGAATGTAATCTTCAGCATCCCTGTCACCATCATCACCGTCTTCATCATCATCATCCTCATCATCATCATCATTTCAGCCCCCCAGCTCCACCCCGCCCCACTCTGACTCAGACAGGCCCTGTCCTCTGCTAAACCCCCTTTCTGTTTAACCCCCCCCAGCTCCACCCCTCCCCACTCTGACTCAGCCAGGCCCTGTCCTCCCCTAAACCCCCTTCCTGTTCATTAGAGTTTCCTCATGTCGAGCACTGCTGAACTGCAGGTAATTTACTGGGCTCGGAGACAGAAGAGGTTTATATGCAAGTCATCCCTGGCATTAGGCCAGCAGGATGTATATCTGAAGGCTGTTTGCATTGTCTCAGGCTGCCTGTCCACCCACACCCACTCAGCACCAGCAGCACCAGCCACAGCCTCTGGGGGTGGGGGGTGGGGGGTACAGGGACAGAAGTGGGGGTATCAGGTGTCGACAGATAGACAGATGGGGTGAGTAGGGGGATGTGGCCCAGTGCGTTATGGGGAGGGCGATAAATTTAGCCCAAAATGCTCTTAATTAAAATGACTGCTTAGTTCAGCCATTTCTACCAGTTATGATTGAGTTGCGGTCTGTTAGTTGGTGTGTTGAGTTGTGTAAGGTTGGTTGTCATATTGTGGTCTCAGTGGGGGTGCTTGTGGTCTGTTGTTCAAAGTGTTCTGTGTTGGGTCGTGGAATGTCTGAATGTTCAGTTGTGGTCTGTTAGCAGTTGTGTTGGACTGTGGGATGTTGGTGGGTGTGTTGGGCTGTGGGATATTGGTGGGCATGTTGGACTGTGGGATGTTGGTGGGCATGGTGGGCTGTGGGATGTTAGTGGGTGTGTTGGGCTGTGGGATGTTGGTGGGTGTGTTGGGCTGTGGGATGTTGGTGGGTGTGTTGGGCTGTGGGATGTTAGTGGGCATGTTGGGTTGTGGGATGTTGGTGGGTGTGTTGGGCTGTGAGATGTTGGTGGGCATGGTGGGCTGTGGGATGTTAGTGGGTGTGTTGGGCTGTGGGATGTTGGTGGGGGTGTTGGGCTGTGGAATGTTGGTGGGTGTGTTGGGCTGTGGGATGTTGGTGGGTGTGTTGGGCTGTGGGATGTTGGTGGGTGTGTTGGGCTGTGGGATGTTGGTGGGCATGTTGGGCTGTGGGATGTTGGTGGGTGTGTTGGGCTGTGGGATGTTGGTGGGCATGTTGGGTTGTGGGATGTTGGTGGGCATGTTGGGCTGTGGGATGTTGCTAGGTGTGTTGGGCTGTGGGATGTTGGTGGGCGTGTTGGGCTGTGGGATGTTGGTGGGCATGTTGGACTGTGGGCATGTTGCTAGGTGTGTTGCTGGCATTTTGCTTGGAACATATGGCAGACCCAGGTAGTCACATGGTCACTTAGATGAGGTGACAAGCCTCAGGAACATAAGGAACAGATGGATGATGGGAAACAAGGATAGAGAGAGAGAGAGAGAGAGAGAGACAGAGGGAGAGACCTGGTATGCTCTCTGTCATTCCAGATATATATTCCAGAAGATATCATTTCATTTTATCCTCAAAATAATCTTTCCATTCTTATATAGGAGTCTTAAAGCCACATGCCAGATTGTTTTTCCTTCCTTTTTTCTTGTTATCAGTCATGTACCTTCCATAAACAGAAGAAGAGAAGCTCAGGGTTTTTCCTGGGCGTAGCGCGAAAGAGATTTTCTAAACTATTCTGAGCGCGATCTCTGTGGCCCTTTCAGTAATAACACGAGACAAAGAGAGGATTCGGTTTGGAGGCAGAAGCGCAAGTCGTATTTTGTTTTAAAATGTTTTGCTTATTCACTTTATTGTGTTCCTTCTCTGTGCCTGCTGTTCATTGCCTGCTGTTTCTTTATGCTAAGGAAGGTTGGTTTGCTTGTTTGAAATAGAAATACTTTTTTATCACGGGTGTCACATCAATATCACTGACTTCTTGTGATAGATAAATTGGAGTTTGCTTTGTTGGGACAGATTGTATAGACTAGACTCTCATGATGATTTGCTCCATATCCTTAATATTTAATATGCATATAATAACATAGCATATGGCTGGAGTAGTTTTATATTTTTCTTATTGTCAACATATCCAATGACAAGACTGAAGCCTTCAAAGTTTCTGTCCGACTTTCAGTACTGTATGACTTTCAGTACTGTGTGACTTTCAGTACTGTGTGACTTTCAGTACTGTATGACTTTCAGTACTGTGTGACTTTCAGTACTGTATGACTTTCAGTACTGTGTGACTTTCAGTACTGTATGACTTTCAGTACTGTGTGACTTTCAGTACTGTATGACTTTCAGTACTGTGTGACTTTCAGTACTGTATGACTTTCAGTATTGTATGACTTTCAGTACTGTATGACTTTCAGTACTGTATGACTTTCAGTACTGTGTGACTTTCAGTACTGTGTGACTTTCAGTACTGTGTGACTTTCAGTACTGTATGACTTTCAGTACTGTATGACTTTCTCGTACCTCGTTTAACCCTCAACCAGGAAGCCATTCGTTCAAATTCTGTGACCTGTACAATTGATGCACTGGCAATTTCTGTCTTGACGCAGTTTCACCGAATTGCACCGAATGAACTTTTACCTGTGTTTTACCTTTTAATTTTCAAATTTAAAGTTTGACATACATTCAACATAATGGAATTAATTAAGCTATAATCGAATCTGCCTTCTTACTGTTGCTCACAGTCACTCATATAGCTATCCAGCTAGCTAGGTTAGGTGGGGTAACTTTCTCAGTGTGAGTGGGCGGTCTTGAAGATGGGGAATGAGACTTTAATTGCAAACACAGGCTAAGAAATCCTGCATAGTATACCTTTAAATAAAGCTTGGAATGACATATGTATTAAAAATGCAACCTAAACATGGGCAGTGTAGTTTAAATTGTTTATTTCGACGGGGACTATTTTCAATATGTCTGTGCCACACATTTGTATGCATTTAATACTTTCCACATATTGAAAAAGCAATCATTATCACTTCATGAAGTTGCTTCAGTAAAAAATGAAAAAGACCAGGTTCATGGTAATGATTGGCAGCAGGGTAGTATAATGGCTAAGGAACTTGAGCAAGGTGCTTAATCTGCATTGCTTCAGTACATACCCCGCTGTGTAAATGGATGCAATGTTAATGCTGTGTAAAAAGTTGTGTAAGTTGCTCTGGATAAGAGCGCCTGCTAAATGCCTGTAATGTACTGTAGTGTAATGTAATGATGGATCATGCTGTCTAAAACAGCAGTATGTCTCCTTGGCTTGTTTTCAGTATTTTGGACAATAAAGGAGTTCTATGACTATCGGGATATTAGCTATATCTGGCATAAGGTAGAAGGACCATGCTGGTTAGTAGGATAAATTCATTGTAACTTTCATGTCTTTACATAGGATGTGTTGATCACAGCATTATACTTTAAGCCTCCATCTCTAATTGGCGGAAGCTGAAATGTTTGTGCTGAACTGATCTTGTGAATAATCGTGAAGGGCTGTGACCAAGGTCACTGCAAGTGGTCGCAGATAATATTTTGCTGGGCGTGACCCTTTGTGAATATTCATATGCTATTATATAGTTGTGTGTTGTATAACTCCGTATCATCGCCACACTGTCTGGCCCTGCTAAGGTAAAGAAGCAGGGAGAACCGCACGCCTGGTCCTGCTAGGGTGAGGAAGCAGAGAGAACCGCACGCCTGGTCCTGCTAGGGTAAAGAAGCAGAGAGAACCGCACGCCTGGTCCTGCTAGGGTAAAGAAGCAGAGAGAACCGCACGCCTGGTCCTGCTAGGGTAAAGAAGCAGAGAGAACCGCACGCCTGGTCCTGCTAGGGTGAGGAAGCAGAGAGAACCGCACGCCTGGTCCTGCTAGGGTAAAGAAGCAGAGAGAACCGCACGCCTGGTCCTGCTAAGGTAAAGAAGCAGAGAGAACCGCACGCCTGGTCCTGCTAGGGTGAGGAAGCAGAGAGAACCGCACGCCTGGTCCTGCTAGGGTAAAGAAGCAGAGAGAACCGCACGCCTGGTCCTGCTAGGGTGAGGAAGCAGAGAGAACCGCACGCCTGGTCCTGCTAGGGTGAGGAAGCAGAGAGAACCGCACGCCTGGCCCTGCTAGGGTGAGGAAGCAGAGAGAACCGCACGCCTGGTCCTGCTAGGGTGAGGAAGCAGAGAGAACCGCACGCCTGGTCCTGCTAGGGTGAGGAAGCGGAGAGAACCGCACGCCTGGTCCTGCTAGGGTAAAGAAGCAGAGAGAACCGCACGCCTGGTCCTGCTAGGGTGAGGAAGCGGAGAGAACCGCACGCCTGGTCCTGCTAGGGTAAAGAAGCAGAGAGAACCGCACGCCTGGTCCTGCTAGGGTAAAGAAGCAGAGAGAACCGCACGCCTGGTCCTGCTAAGGTAAAGAAGCAGAGAGAACCGCACGCCTGGTCCTGCTAGGGTAAAGAAGCAGAGAGAACCGCACGCCTGGTCCTGCTAGGGTAAAGAAGCAGAGAGAACCGCACGCCTGGTCCTGCTAGGGTAAAGAAGCAGAGAGAACCGCACGCCTGGTCCTGCTAGGGTGAGGAAGCAGAGAGAACCGCACGCCTGGCCCTGCTAAGGTAAAGAAGCAGAGAGAACCGCACGCCTGGTCCTGCTAGGGTGAGGAAGCAGAGAGAACCGCACGCCTGGTCCTGCTAGGGTGAGGAAGCAGAGAGAACCGCACGCCTGGTCCTGCTAGGGTGAGGAAGCAGAGAGAACCGCACGCCTGGTCCTGCTAGGGTAAAGAAGCAGAGAGAACTGCACGCCTGGTCCTGCTAGGGTGAGGAAGCAGAGAGAACCGCACACCTGGTCCTGCTAGGGTGAGGAAGCAGAGAGAACCGCACGCCTGGTCCTGCTAGGGTAAAGAAGCAGAGAGAACCGCACACCTGGTCCTGCTAGGGTGAGGAAGCAGAGAGAACCGCACGCCTGGTCCTGCTAGGGTAAAGAAGCAGAGAGAACCGCACGCCTGGTCCTGCTAGGGTAGGAAGCAGAGAGAACCGCACGCCTGGTCCTGCTAGGGTGAGGAAGCAGAGAGAACCGCACGCCTGGTCCTGCTAGGGTAGGAAGCAGAGAGAACCGCACGCCTGGTCCTGCTAGGGTAAAGAAGCAGGGAGTGGAGGAAGTGGAGAGGACGGGACACAGGAGCTGATCGTCTGGTTGCCGTGGGAACACCGGGTGCGGCTGGGTTATGGTAGACCGCTGAGCTCAGGTTCTGTGTTTGTCTTCTTCAGACTCTCCACTGTCTGCCGCACACTGTACAGCGCTCCCCAGTGGCTTCAGCGGGGAACTGCAGGCCATTTCACAGACGGTCAGTGTAAAGCTTAGCCTTGGCGATCATTAGCGTTAGCGTTAGCATTAGCATACCTCCCAGATCACGAGCGACTCCGGGCCAGATCTGCGCCATGTCCAGCACTGCTGACTTCAGCCCAGAACTGGACCAGAACCGGCCCGGAGTCACACGCTGTTCGGGCTGCATCCTGCTGCCTCCACTTTGCGGTTATGAGGCTAATCAGAGCAGACAGTGCTGTTGGGTCTCATCTAAACCTTGGCCGTGTTTTATGCGCAGAGCAAATGGAAAGATTAAAAATTGAAATGGCGAAGGAGGCGGGCTCTTCTCGGCTTGCTGAAGGGCCGTTTCGCCCAATCCCGCTTCTGCTGGCGCTGAACCTGTGTGCAGCTGCTTTGGGTGTCAATAAAATAAAGGCTGTGGAAATGATGGACCTTGAAATGCATTATTAAAAGAAAAAACCTTTTAGACCAGCTGTATCCGGACATGTTTCATTACTAAATATGAGATATGTGGCTTTAATAAGCCCCTGGCCATAGTGCTACAGTAATTAGACGAGGGCACAGCACAGTGAATTAATTTAGTTCAGTAATGAATAAAATAGCACAGTGCTTTCATCTGGTTCTGAAACTGATTTTAACTGGATCACAAAATTGTTGATAATACGGGATTAAGCCCATGGAAACATAGATGGTATGTATGTGCGGTTCCTAATGGGGAAGTTTTGTTTGGCCAGAAGTTAAAGAGGGTAAATGAGAATCGAGAGTCCTCTTTAGGTCGAGATCTATGGGGTGTGAAGTAACATAACATAACATAATGTAACGTAACGTAACGTAACGTAGCGTAGCGTAGCGTAGCATAGCACAGCATAGCATAGCATACCATAGCATAGCACAGCACAGCATAGCATAGCATAGCATAGCATACCATAGCACAACATAACATAGCATAGCATAACATAGCATGACATAACATAGCATAGCATAACTTACCATACAGTAGCATAACATAACATAACTTAACAAAACATAATGCGTGCAGACGCATGTGTGTGAGTGTGAGTGTGTGTGAGTCAGAATGTGTGTGTGAGCATGTGCGTGCATGTGTGTGTGTGAGCATGTGTGTGAGTGTATGTGTTTGTGTTTATGTGTGTGTGAGTGTGTGTGAGCATGTGCATGCGTGTGCATATGTGTGAGTCAGCGTGTGTGAGTGTGTTTGTGTATGTGAGTGTGTGTGTGTGTGAGTGTGTGTGAGCATGTGCGTGTGTGTTTGTGTGTGAGTCAACATGTGTGTGAGAGTGTGTGTGTGTGTGTGTGTATGTGTATGTGAGTGTGTTTGTGTTTATGTGTGTGTGAGTGTGTGTGAGCATGTGCGTGCGTGTGCATGTGTGTGTGTGTGTGTGAGTCAGCGTGTGTGAGTGTGTGTTTGTGTATATGAGTGTGTGTGTGTGTGTATGTAAGTCAGCGTGTTTGAGTGTGTGTTTGTGTGTGTGTGTGTGTGTGAGTGAGTGTGTGTGTGTGTGTGTGTGTGTGAGTCAGTGTGTGTGAGTGTGTGTTTGTGTATATGAGTGTGTGTGTGTGTGTGTGTGTGAGTCAGTGTGTGTGAGTGTGTGTTTGTGTATATGAGTGTGTGTGTGTGTGTGTGTGCATACATATGTGTGTCTCTCAGAATCAATGACATGAATGCAGAACAGGTGCAATTTTAGCTAAATGCTCTCGCTCTGCCAGGTAGGCTTCAGCTCATCCTGCATCCTGCAGTCTTTGCATGCGTGTTAAAATAATAAATATGAATGTGTCAACCCAGACACAGTTCATTACCCGGGATATGTTATCAGGATGAGACAGAGAAAATGACAGTCATATACACTGGCACTAAACGGAGATGCTTCAAAGAACTGTCAGCGAAGGAAGAGAACATCACAGAGCCTCTCTGCATGCAGTGGAACAGGATCATTTTGCCCTGTCCTTTTTGACATTTAGGGAAGAGCTGTCTCTTTGTGCTGCCTGGTGTCACATTGTGGGTCTTTTTTTTTTTTAAATGTTCTGTTTGATATTTATGTAAAAAAAATAATAATAATAAATTTTAAAAAATTGCCAATTGATGTCTGTGACACAACAAGACTGCAGGTCTGAAGAACTGTAAAAAACCTTGATGAAAATGCCATGCTTAGTACATCCATAAGCCATTATTTTGTAATTGATTGACTAACTGATGAATCGATTGCATGTGATTGATTCATTCATTGAGTTTAATGTCCTGCATGTGAAGGTGCTCTGCCTGTAAGGGTATATCTATATGAATATAAAACACTACAGACGTGTGATTATTTACAGATACCTCCACAACACGGCCCCTCCACCCTGATCCTGGAGAGCCGCAGGGTCTTCTGTAACGCTACACTTAATTGATTAAATAAAGCAGCTCAACACACAATTAACTCACCTCATCTGGCTAATTGGGTCTGAACCGATTTTGTCGGTCTGAACTGATTTTAGGGTGAAAAAATGAGCACCCCACAGCCCTTCAGGCCCAGGAGTGAGTAATCCTGCAGTTCATCATACGTGCCCATTTTCTGAAAAAACTAAACACAAACAAAAGCAGAACAGCCTGTGCCTGGGGTTTTCAACAGGACTGCACTGGCTCATGGGGATCTTTGAACATACTGTGGGGGGTCCCAGGAGAGACTGGATATACAATGATTATATATAGAGTTGGGAAAATATTTCAGATTATAATATATTTTTTAATTTTTTTATTTAACCACTTTTTAACTTATGATTGGGATCCCCTGGATGCCTTTGAGTGTGGGAGGTCCCTGGTCCCCCCCCCCCCAACCCCCCAGGGGAGACATGCGCTCTAATATGTACAGTTTGATGATGCTATATATCAGGGTCACTCACACCTACCCCTGGAGCTCTGTAGTGCTCCTGCTGCACACTCCTGCCCACCAATCAGAGCCTGATTTATACCCGGGACACCAGGTGACTGGGCTCTCTGGCCAATCAGCGACATTATCAATCACTTAACTATGGAGGAGTAAAGACCATCAACAGTGCTGCTGGCCTTAAGGGCCAGCTTTGAGTATTTCTGGCACAAGGCCAGCCTGTCACTGCAAGCTGTTCACTACGGGTATAACAGAACTGGACCTGGGTCATCTGAATCTGGCCCCATGCAACTTCCACCCCATTGTGAGAGCGTACCCCTTTAAATTGTGCCTGTACCCCACTCTGGGCTACATCCAGTGTTTCCCCAGAATCATGGGGCACCCCTGACTGCTGCTGATGGTGGTAAGCTGCTCTTGGTGGATGTGGCTGTTCTGCTTAATATTGGCTGCAGATAATATACATACTGTGTATTTACTGTATGATGTAAGACCGGATATTATTATTTCCACGTAGCGCTGGCTGAATGCGTCCCTCTGACTGCACCACGTTCTCCCTGAAGACCTTCCAAGGAAGTCCGCCAAATTTAAACAGATCAATGAATATTTTAACAGTATTATTTATTTATTTAATTTATTTGTGTTTCGTGCTTCGTCATACCCTCACATACCTTCCCGCAATAACTTTTTCTCTTGCTACGCGCTAGAAAAGTGATATTGAGCTTTCTAAGTATAGGTTTGCGCATACATCGGAAGACTTCAAGATGATAGGCTGAATTAGAGAGAGAGAAAGATAGAGCTAGAGAGAGAGAGAGAGCGAGAGAGCGAGAGAGAGAGAGACGTGATTGTCCTTCCGTCTATCTTCTATCGGCGAAGTATCACAATTCGCGCTGTCTCGAGGACACAGGCTGTGCGGATAGCTCAGGAAATAAATCTTGGAATTAAAATATCCATTCTTTTTTTTTTCTTCTTTTCTTTAAAAATATCCGAACTGACAAGGACACTGTTATCTCTGTGCAAGCGGGAGCAGCGGACGCTCCGCGTGAATACATCCCGGAATGATCCTCGTGGTTTCCTTATCACCGAACGGGGCAGAATATGGATTCTAAGCATGAACGGTAAAACGGTTGATTTCTTAAAATAACAATATAAAAGACCGTCATATATTTCAAGAAATTGCTTGAATGCGAAAGGAGTGCGAATACTCTTTCTCCCTCTCAAGTGAAACCATTACAGCTCAAGGAAGGGAGATAAATATATATCTGGACCCTGTAGAGATAAATTTAATTATTATAAGCGTTTCCCTTTTTCGATGCGATTTTTTATCAAATAGAATTGGCCGACCCCGCGGTACTCGTGAGATGGTTCAGTCCAGTGGTAGAAGCGGGGACTCGTTACGTTGGGATTTTTCTCAGCGCCGACACAAAGTGAATCTTCCTTTGAAAACCATCTGATAAGGTGCTCGCCGAACGCTTTGCCATGAGAACCGTTTTGAGTTGCGACGGCACGGGAGGCAAACGGACGTCGTGCAGATGCACGCGAAGCTGCGCGAGGAAACTTGAGGGACTGGGGCTTATCGCACTAATGAGGGCTGTGGGAGTACTAGCGCACTGTTGGAGCCGGTTTCTCTTCTTGTACGTGGGATTGCTGGCTGCTTCGGCACAGGGTAAGTTTCCGTTGTGACAAAAACCCACGGATTCAGATGGCAGTGCATATAATGTGATTTCATAGTTCTGTTTACCAATGAGTCCTGGTAAACTTCTTCCGATTGCATGTGATTAAATTATTATATGTATAGATATTTTCTAAACTTTACATTCTCCACCTTCCGCCAGAGACACAGAGATCATTTTAGTGATCAAGTGTGTGCCTGAAGGATTCGCTTAAATTAAATAAACCTTAATTGTGTTGTGGAGGTGAGGCGAGGTAGCTATCCCGACAGAAGGTTTAAGTAACAGAAAGAGAGAGCCTCATGCCAAACGTAGGCTACTTGTGTTTGACACGGAATTGTAATCGGTTGTGTGTGTGTGTGTCTGTGTGCGTGTGTGTTTGTGTGTGTGTGTGTGTGTGTGTTTGAGCTGTGGCAGATCGTGACTCATACGCTGTTAAGAAAATCTAAAATGTTTGCCACGATTGCTCTTAATGCCGCCGATACGCATACGCATGTCTGTTGCTGATGTGGACAGCGAATGACCTGATGGATCGTGATTTGATGATAATCTTTTCAAGTCAAGGGAACGACGGACTAAGATCCCGTCCATATGAGCTCAATGATTCGTGTGATTTGAATGCACGGTTAGAAAACACACCAGTCCTTCCTGATCTTTCGCGTAGCAAAACGACGAACCTCAGTCCGCGCGGGCATGCCCCGTGGTTACGAAAGCACGCGGCTTTGGGATAGGACATCGGGAAATATTGGTCAACATGCTGGTACTAAAGAAATTCATGAATTAAAAAAATTCAGTGTGGTCTAACGGTAAGCAGTTGAAAACAGCGTTTTTTTGTGACAGGTCTGTTTTAAATGCATCGGTTAAAAAAGTGTCCGGTCATTAGTTATGCTTTTCATCCCTGTCTGCAGCATCTCGCTAATGCTGCCGTTAAGTCGGCTGGGACTGAAACGGTCCGGGCAATTTGTCCTACCTGTGATTAAAAAAGACCCAGGTGAGCACACTCGTGTAGTTACACTAATCCTATTGGATCTTATCGAGAGATGATTCGCCTCACTGCCTGCCGGTCATTTATACACCGTTTCATATGAGGTCCGATGACTTTCATACCCATTGTCAGAGCCCCGCAGTTGCTACGCGCGCACTGCGAACTGTGTCTGGAAGCCGAGCGGCCGTGGGGTTTCGGGGGGGTGGGGGGTAACGGAAAGCGTCAGACGTGGGAGTTCTTTGCTGTGTGTGAAATTCGCCCCCCCCCCCCCCCCCCAGAAAGCTTGCCTGCGCGGAGCATTGGCACGAAGGCGGGCTCGGAAGAGGAGAAACCCCCTCGCGCCCCGCAGCAACAACGCCCGCCCCAGAAAGCTTGCCTGCGCGGAGCATTGGCACGAAGGCGGGCTCGGAAGAGTAGAAACCCCCTCGCGCCCCGCAGCAACAACGCCGGTCTTGTTTGCGCGAGGAAAAAAGGACGACACCTCGAGCCTCCGTCCTGGTGGGGGGGCTGGGGGCGGGGGGGGGGTCTAACAGCAGACGTCAGGAAAGGGGAGAAAAATATTTATTGGAAGCAGACTTTGAGTCAAAGAGCAACGTGAGCTCGCGATCTCGAATCTACCGTTATTAGAGAAACGCGCTGCCGTCGGGGCATTTTCGCGGCAGCGCTCGTTCTCCCCGCGAGCGCTCAGTGTCACACATCTTCCATAGAGCGGCACCAAAGCTTCACCGCAGCCAGGCATGCGGGTCTGCCGTTCGCACCGGACCACAAAATGTATTCGTACATTTGAACAAATGGCAACTAATGCGACTCGAATGCAAATGCACTAAAATACAATTTTTATTGTGAAAATTGACATATCTACAATTATGCGGAACACTAATCAAAGAGCGCAACAGCGCGATTTTAGACATGGGTATTGTTCACAAAACTGATGCAAATACGTGTTGAAAGTGTCCACACATCAGTTATTTGAAAATAAATGAAGTTGGGCTTCTGGAGGATCTTCTGGAACTCCTTGGAGGCTTTCTGGATTCCCGCTCAGGTGCGAATTGAGGATGTGAAATACCCAAAGCAGTTCACCAGCCGGAATTCTTTGATCTGGTAAAAGCCAAAGAGAATCTGGAGGTTCTGAGTGAAGGGCAGCCTCAAGCCCCACAGAGGTGTAGCAGACCAAAAAAAAGAGAAAAACACTCCGGCTGAAAGTGAGCGTACAGTTTACACGGTCATGTGACCTTTCAGTTCGGTCTACAGTAGTGGGAGGATTGCTGTTTTGCCAGAAAGGTGATAAGAATATGTGTTATACCACAGAAACAAGATACAAGTGGTTTTGAAGACATAAATAAATACAGGGTTAGAAGTGGGTATCTTAAAAAAATAAAAAAATAAAAAATCCGGCAGCTTGAATCAGACGTTCCAGGTTGAATCAGATGTTGCAGGTAGAATCAGACATTGCAGGTAGAATCACACATTGCAGGTTGAATCAGACGTTGCAGGTTGAATCAGACGTTGTAGGTAGAATCAGACGTTGTAGGTAGAATCACACATTGCAGGTTGAATCAGACGTTGCAGGTTGAATCAGACGTTGCAGGTAGAATCAGACGTTGTAGGTAGAATCAGACGTTGCAGGTAGAATCAGACGTTCCAGGTTGAATCAGACGTTGCAGGTTGAATCAAGTGTTGCAGGTAGAATCTGACGTTGCAGGTAGAATCAGACGTTGCAGGTAGAATCAGACGTTGCAGGTAGTAGCTGGGAGTGACTCAGCCGGGAAGTCAGAACAGGAAAAACCTGCACAGGTTTGTCAGACGGCACTTTAACGAGTCCTCGGGTGAAACAGGAAGGTGGTCATCGTCCGTGGGCTTCGTGCTGAAAGGTGACGCTGGTGTTGACGCATCCTTCCCTCACTGGGATGTGGGGGGGGGGGCTCTTCTCTGCTCGTGGGAGGATGTGTTCTGGTTGGCTGGGCTTGGCCCCCTCGTTAGAATCCGAGGAAAGATGGGTTCGAGCAGCGTGTTATTATCTAAAATAATCTCCCTGCTCGCTTTCCAAAAAATATAAAAAAATTCAGCATGATGCTGACCCAGAGAACACATCACAGTCTGCAGTGAAAACAGCCATGAAAAGACAAAGTCAACATCCTCCGTGATCAACAAGCCCCAGTCACGTACAACACGCTGGGGCAACAAAATGAAGAAAATGACTCACATATGAAAAAACCTGAAGAAGAAGAGAAGGAGAAATTCTTCAGAAATCTCTCCGCAGAAGGTCCTCCGCCCTTAAAGCCGATTTCACAGCCCTTCTGAGCGCCAGCAAAGTCAAAGGAAGATGGAGAACGTGATGATTTTCAGCGCAGAACATGGTGTACTACTGAGCATACAATTATCTGAAAACCATATGCTGTGCTTCCATAAACCTGTCAGTTTGATGTCTTTTCCTGTAATCGAGCAAAATAATGGCACGGACTCAATCAATCAAGTGCTTAGGAATCTAATTAAAAAATCATATTTGGAAAGCTGAGAGTAAGGAACAAACACATTGAGTAAAATTGCATTGCCGAATTGCAGAATGTGTCTTCAGTGGCCGAGATTATACCCGGAGACAACCGTTTACCGAATGCAGACTGTGGGGTCTGATGCTGGAAAACCTGGCAGCCCAAAGACGAGAGGTCATGTGATCTCTGTGAGACAGAAGAGCGTTGTGTTTCGCTTCCCATTGCCAAGGTCTGAGTTAATTTATCTGTACGTTCATCTTTAACGCTAGCACTTGTTTCATTTCCTCTGACTGATATATTCGATATGTTTGTTCCCTTTTCTGTCATTCCGATAAAAATGAGCTAATTTTGAAAGGAACATGAGGAAATGTTTCACAAGAATGCATAAGTCTGCTAACATTTTTCACCATGAAAAAAAAAAACTCAATATGTGATGAGAGAGCGAGAGACAGAGAGAGACAGAGAAGGACAGAGAGGTGTGTTGTTGTTTTTTTAGACAGTATCTCCAATTATGAGTGTGTTTTTTTAGCTTTGAAATACTTCCAGCCTTGCAAAGGAAGCACTCAACAGTGCGGAAGCTGCAGAATTATTTGCTGTGGAGTGTGTTCAGTAGCCTGGCAGGAGCAGGAGTTGTGCTCACACACACACACACACGTAGAGGAGCTGAGCTTACAGACACACACACACACACACACATGCAGGGGCTGAGCTCACAGACACAGTACACATACAGGAGCTGAGCTCACAGACACACACACACACACACATGCAGGAGCTGAGCTCACAGACACAGTACACATACAGGAGCTGAGCTCACACACACACACACATGTACAGGAGCTGAGCTCACACACACACACACACACACACACACATGCAGGAGCTGAGCTCACAGACACAGTACACATACAGGAGCTGAGCTCACAGACACACACACACACATGCAGGAGCTGAGCTCACACACACACGTACTGGAGCTGAGCTCACAGACACACACACACACACACACACACACATGTACAGGAGCTGAGCTCACAGACACACACACACACACACACACACATACAGGAGCTGAGCTCACAGACACACACACACACACACACACACACATGCAGGAGCTGAGCTCACACACACACACACACACACATGCAGGAGCTGTGCTCACACACACACACGTACTGGAGCTGTGCTCACAGACACAGTACACATACAGGAGCTGAGCTCACACACACACACACACACACACACATGTGCAGGGGCTGAGCTCACACACACACACACACACACACATGCAGGAGCTGTGCTCACACACACACACGTACTGGAGCTGTGCTCACAGACACAGTACACATACAGGAGCTGAGCTCACACA